>NC_083762.1:62534300-62834300 GCF_963514075.1 Conger conger | reverse complement strand
GCATTTGTGGGATGAGCAGCACAGTTGAGTGTGGGTTGCGCTCATGAGAAATTTGCCAAATCTTCTCTGCCAATGCCATACAGCTTGTTCTGCTGATGTGTATATATGAATAATAGAAATGTTCAAGTAAAATGGTATAAAAGGAAAGGATTGCATCATTACATTACATTAATGGCATCTTATCCAGAGTGACTTGCAACAAAGTGCAAAGTGCATACCCACAACCACGGATAAGTGCGCTGAAAGACCCTAGAGCAGGGGTCTCCAACCCTGGTCCTGGGGAGCTACTGGGTCTGCTGGTTTTTGTTTTCACCTTAAAATCAGCACCTGTTGAGACCCAGGTAACCAGGTGAGGTGAGTTAATTAATTAAATTAGAGCAGTTGATTATAGTTAATTGCAGGGTAAGAACGAAAACCAGCAGACCCAGTAGCTCTCCAGGACCAGGGTTGGAGACCACTGCCCTAGAGGGAAGTTCAATTCAAACTGACTGCTACCTGTACAACAAAGCTAAGGACTAGGGCCTATTTGATCATCATCATTTTTTTATTTATTTTTTTATAATACCGGAACACGCAAATGTATGAATAAACTGCTTACTTAGCCAAACAAAACTAGCAAAGTTATCATCCTAATGATACAAGTAAATAATACAGTTAAAGACAACAGTTAAGGTTTACAGGGAGGTAGGGAGTGATGGGGAGAGGTGCAGCTTGAAGAGGTGCGTCTTGTCTGCGCTTGAAGGTGGCCAGAGATTCTGCTGTTCTGACCTCCACGGGGAGTTTGTTCCACCACCATGGAGCCAAAACATACCGTAGTCGTGAGCGGGAGGTGGAGGCGCCAGGCGTCCTGTGTTCGCCGAACCGAGAGGGCTGGCAGGCATGTAAGGTCTGATGATCTTTTGGGGGTAAGCTGGGGCTGACCCCTTAACTGTTTGGAAGGCTAGCACCAATGTTTTGAATTTGATGCGAGCCATGACAGGCAGCCAGTGGAGGGAAGTAAGCAGGGGGTGACATGAGTGTTTGGGAAGGTTGAAGACCAGACGAGCTGCTGCATTCTGGACAAGTTAGAGGGGTCTGATGGCAGATGCTGGGAGGCCAGCCAGGAGAGAGTTGCAGTAGTCCAGGCGGGACAAAACTATCGCTTGAACCAGGTGCTGGGTCGAATAGGGCGTGAGAAAGAGGCGGATTCTCCAGATGTTGTATAGGAGGACCGGGTTAACCTGCATGACCAGGTCACCGCCGCAATGTTCTCGGAGAGAGACAATCTGTTGTCCATCACCACGCCATTTAAAAGGGAGAACACAAACGCCAAGCGGGGCTCATGACGGAGGAGGGTTACTCGGAGCCCGAGTGAGTGAACCCTACGACTGAACCCCCGAGCTAAGCACGCCGCAAAAGAAGCGGAACTATCCTGGACGGACTATGAGAGAGCCCCGTTTCACAAAACGAAACCCCGCGGACGAAACCTCCAAAATCACGGAGTCACGTGAGAAAATCACCATCCCCCTAACCCAGCTAATCTCTCCCTCTCTGTACCTAGAAAGGAGCATCCCAGGCGGACGACTAGGTGGCCGGGACGCCGCAGGAATTGAACAGATCCAACGGACTAAAGACGGACGAAAGGATTTCTCCCGTCCCTAATTTTTTCGCCACTGATATCTTTCTTTCTTTTGATTTTATTTTTTGAAAAGAAAGCACCTGGCTGTGCTGAATAGTTGAGGAGCGCCCTGAAGGCACATGTGGGAAAAATAAAAATCATTGTGCACCATTTTTTCTCTCTCTCTCTCTCTCTCTCTCTCTCTCTCCCACAAAACATACTCTAAACCTAACAAATACCGTTATTGAAATTATAGTCACGAGCGGGATTTCACTCAGTGAGCACTAGTGTGTTCAGAGATGCTCTTCTGCATACCACTATTGTAATGTGTGGTTATTTGCATGACAGTCCTGTCAGCTTTAGCCAGTCTGGCCATTCTCCTCTGACGTCCCTCATTAACAAGGCATTTCTGTTTGTAGAACTGCTGCTCACTGGATTTTATTTGTTTTTGCACTATTCTTTGCAAACTCTAGAGACTAGTGTGTATGGAATCCCAGGAGATCAGTACTTTCTGAGATACTCAAACCACCCTGTCTGCCGCCAACAATCATTTGACAGTAAATCTGATGGTTTATGTGACCATAAACTGAAGCTTCTGACCCGTATCTACATGACTGTATACATTGCACTGCCACACAAATTGGCTGATTAGTGTAGGGTCTTCGCACAGGCCGCCAAATAACGTAGGGATTTTACTCTCTACGAAACCGGGGCGCCAATTAATGTTATGTAGCAGTATAACTGCAAAAAGTAATCAGTCTCATAAAATTACTGTTATCAGAAGTATCTAACCACAAATTTAGTATTTTAATTAATAATTAAAATAACCAATATTAATGATCAAACATACCGATAACCTGAAGGTTGGAAGTTCTTCGAAAGACTGCTTTAACTCGGCTCTCATGTCAATGTGACGCCTAAACAGACACCAGGTTTTATAAAATATATTTATTAAACAAACGTACAAACACAGAACAGATAAACTAACGGGAAGTTAGTATGGGAAGTTAGTAGGGTGTGTGTGTGTGTGTGTGTGTGTGTGTGTGTTTCCCTTGGACAAAGGAAAGGTAAATTGGGCGTGTCAGTGATAGAGTTAGCTGTGAGAAGAGACTACTTGCATAGTTTTACTCTAATTACATACGCGAAAGACGGCGAATCAATTCAGGTTTATATATGGCTAACAAAAATACATTCAAACGGTAAGACAGCAAATATAGAACACAGTTTCACAATATCAGTCAAGACTAAACTAAACACTGGCTATGCCTGAATGTTTGTTCTCTTACTGAGTCCATACGCATTGGATCCAAAAGACGTGCTGTCCTTATAGGAGCCGCGATGGTGCTGTGAATGCGTGTCCTGGAGAGGTGCGCAAAGCTGGAGCGTTCCCGTCTTAGCCGCGCGTTGCTGTCTGGTCCGCTCGGTTGCTGGAAGGATGTTCGCTGGTACTTTTTCCGGGTGGAAAAGTTCGTTGATGTTGTTCCTTGGTGAGCTTCACACCAGTTTCCGCTCGCCATAGGCCACGAAGTTACCGCGAGGTAACTAGGTGTGTCCGTAGGCCTGGTAGTGCGCTGTGCAGCGTTCAGCCTCTGTCCGAGTCTCGGAGCAGATGAGCTGAAGCGAATGGCCAAAAAGGGTGCGTCCTTTGTTATATCTCTGAGATAAATTATTTTCATTCTGTAATGATACAGAAATTCATGAAAGACCTTGTTTTGATTTTTAAAAATACTTGCCCCATCTGTTACATGCATGCCCATGCTTGAGCATGTGTTTCTGTATGCGCGCCTGTGTTCAACATCAGAAGGTTACAGGAAACCCAGCAACAGGATATCATCGAGCTAAAGTATGCAGATGATTGTGCCCTGGTAGCCCACACTCCCTCTCATTAGCTGTAACCTTCACCACCAACAACCTTCACAGTAGAAGGCCAACAGCTAGCCATCGTTTCTGCCTTCAAGTACTTTGGAAGCATAATATCTGACAACTGCATAATGGACGATGAGATGTTTGCCTCAATCAAACCTCAGAATCTTTTGGTTGTCTAAGAAGGGTTTTCTTGAACAGCAACCTCCAGGCTGTTTGCATCTAAACCTTACTGTATGAATGTCAGGCATGGACCATCTATAGCCACCATCTCTGAAGATGCCTTCATAAGATCCTTCCCATCACTTGGAAGGACAGAGTGCCACACACAGAGGTGATGGGACAGTCAGGCAGTCCACCCTGAACCACAGTCAACTCAGGTGGCTTGGGCGTATGCCTAGCCTCAGACTCCCATACAAAGTGCTCTATAGCTAACTACATCACAAATTAAGGAACCGTGTGTATGAGTGGCATTCATTGGAAAGCACTTTGGATAAAAGCACTATATACATGCAGTCCATTTACCATTTACCATCTGGTTTCATGGCCCCATGTCATATAATATTTCTTTAACTCAGTCATGCTGGTTTTATGACTTGACTTTCAGCGCTGCTTTGTTTAACACCTAGAGTGACTGAGAAAGTACATGCATACTTCACATGTACCTTGACAATGCACACTCCAGGGCCAAAGAGGGAATTATAGTCCTAATGTTAGCCTCTGCATTTCTACATCAAGAATGCCTTAAACAGATCTTTCACGTTCTGAACGCCTTCACTATCGGTTTGGCTGCATGCAATATTACCACAGAGCTCTGTCTTAGGTTATGATGATATTTATTTAAAACGCACTGACCCAAATAGAGAGTGAGCTCTCTACACAGCCAGAGGGGAAGCTGTGGTCTACTAGTCAGTTGACATCTATCACAATCCTACCACCTGCAGCTAAAGAGCCTTACAGAAAAATGTTCAAGATGATAGTTATCTGGTCAAGTCATCTGTGAGTCTTTGTCCCATTGTATTTGGCACCAAACTGAGTGTGCAGCAGTAATGATGTGTATGGAAGAGTTGCACTGACCTCCTAGGTGATGAAATTCTACGAAGGCATACTGAAAAACATTTGAGATTATACTAGAGATTTATTTTGCTTGTACATTTATTGAAGCACACAAATTTATATTTTAATGAGTTTGTTGTCTCCCCCCGCCTCCCCCACATCCCAGTTCCCCCCTCATCATTCTCCAACCTCTATGATTGTGGAGTTTCTGAATAACTTTTATTAACTCTTTAAAAGATACTATTACATTGTGGAATTGTATTCAGAAAACAGACCCATAGTTACAGTGTGCATTCATGTCAGACTTGCAGTAGTATACCTGATGGACATCATATGGTAGTCAAATGTTGTCACAGATTAAGTTTTATGAAGGTTTCTGTGGGTAAATCACATCCATATATACTTTCTGCTAATTTGCCATGTGGTCTGCTCATTTCTGCAAAATTTCCTTTTCGTGGTTGGATGTCATTTGAAATTATAGATCACCTTAGTCTTTTCAGTATAAGTGATGTATGGTTCCATATCCTGGATCTGAAAATATGAAAAACAGATATTATTTTATGAATGCTTTGCATGTACAGTGTCCAGGATGTATAATGTATGGTCAGTTTTTACTTTTTACACTAATAGTGAGGACAACAATGTTTGCAAATAAATACATTTGTAAAAAATGTCACTGTTTGTGATCAAAACCAGCAGTATAATATAAAGCATCTGCATGCAGTACACTGTAAGCTTTAGTTTCTCAACCTCTTCTGTGTGAAACTTGAATCTCTCACGTTCACCCAGCTTCTTCCTGTATGTTAATAAAAGAAGATGTGTTAAGTGCACGTAACTCTGACTCACAACTACACACTATTTCAATGTTTTTACTAAGACCAGAAATCTTGCAATTACCATTTTTGTTTAATTGTACTGAAAAAATTAACATTGTACATTTGAAAATGAACATTTAGGAGAAATGTTGATTAAATACAAATCAGTCAGAACGTATGTGGTTTTCATGGATCTAAGTACCATATTTTCTGTTAAGTGTAAATGTATAGGGACAATGACTGAATTTTTTGCTCTGTACTCCAGCACACTGGATTTCAAATGAAGTTATTGTCACCCATTTTAGGGAAGCGAAAGTCATTAGACAATTACAGTAGCTACTCAGCGATTTCTTGGCCGGCTTTGTGTTGTTGCAACATTAGTTAAAGCACAGGAAAGCTGGTATTTGCATTTAGAGTCTGTTGCGGTTGTCAACAAAAAAAAGTTAAAAGTACTTTGTCATTGAATCATATCTGAAAGTTCTTGGCATAAAATAGTAATGCCAGACACAATCAGGCCTGCATGAGCAAAATGAAGAGTAACATGCATGTAGATGCAACAAAATAATCTATTCATTTATTGTTGATGCCCCTACCTCCTTTTACTCTGTAGTTTTCCCCAGATGATGACAGACGAAAGCACAATCAAAGTGAGGAGGGCTCCAAAACTGCACACCATCCATATTACAATCCCAGTTGGTGGAGGCTGGCGGTGCTGAACCTCAGAGGCATTCACATTAGACTCAGCTTTCAGGGGGAAAACCAGCGACAGCAGAAAAAAAATTATAATGTTTGCAATGAACTACCTGGCCATTAAACCCTGCTGTAAAATCCAGCTATGCCAGCTTGACCAACTCAATTTTCAAACTTTCATAAGATGGTCTAGCTCGGTCTGAGCTGGTCAAACAGCTATTGCTGGTAGCTTGTCTTAGCTGTTTCAAAACATAGATTGGGCAGGTCAAATCATATCAAGCTGGGAACAGGTCTTACCTGGCTAACCAGCTAAACCATGTTGAGCATGGCCTGAAGTTGGCTTGAACTGGCCAACCTGCAACCAACTGTTTCAAAACCTAGCCTGAGCTGTTTTTTCTTTCAGGAGGGAGCTGCATGTTAATATATTATAAATCCAGTTTACTGTAATTTAGATTACAGCTACCGCGCTCACTATATGTTTGCGTTGGTTGGCACATCCATTTAACATCAATATTTCACCCGTTTCAAAACCAATATCAATACCATTTCGCAGGTCTACAACAGTGACAACGGGCTCGCCAACTACTGATTTTGGTATTGCTAGATTGCGCCATTTTTGTGTTATGCTATAACTTATGTTATGTTATGTTTTGTTACGTTGTCCAGAAGTTGGATAACATAACATAACATAACATACCCTAACGAAACCCTTAAGAAATCGGCATAAAACGTTGACTTTTCTGTGCGTGTGCAGAAGACGGCAGCACCAGCGTGTGCAAAGGGACTGTGAGAGAATGAAAGAAAGGACGTTTAGATTGTATTTAAGTTAGGCTATAAATTATATATAAGTTATCTGTTTAAGTTACGTTAGTTGGTCAAACATTCAGCAGTTCTCACAGTAATTGCCAAAGTGAGTAATGTTTTATGTATTTATGTCTGTTCTTGTTTAGTTTGTGGATTCGGTGTTAGCTGATAATTGCTAATATTGTAAAGACCTGTGTACTGCAATATTGTGGCACTTGTATTCCCTGTGTTTTATACTGTTAAATAGCAGTTCAGTGATATGTTCTTCATTTCTTTAATTTAGAGATCACACGTGCCGACGTGAATATGGAAACCCGGTGAATATGGAAACCCAAAATGCCCACTGGCAATTACGTGCTGTGCTAAATAAGTCGACTAAAGACTCGAATTAAGATGCAGTGTTGCGTCTTCTGTATTCTGACCGATACCTCGGAACGAACACCGCTAAACTTCAAAAGATACAGTCCTCATTCGGGTCCCTACCCAACAGTGGAAAAACAACTCCATCCATCAGATCCCAACACAAGACCACTCATTCTGTGGGTAATTCAGAAATATAACTTACATGCTTTTTCTAATTTCATGACTGTACATTTTATTAAATTTGAATTAGACCTAATGTATAGTGAGCAGAGGTGTTCCTGCCGCACATACTGTACCTGTCACATGGAAATGTGTACTCTCAACTCCTCCACTGAAGTGAGTACTACAAGTGTAATTGCCTTCATCAGATGGCTTGAATGGGGATATTTGGAGAATCACATGATCTGACTTTTGTTGTATTGTTATCCTGGAATCACAGGTGCTGTTTTTTCCATTATTTTCAGATAAAAAACCAACCTGACAGTCATCTCCACCTCTCCTCTCTATGTTCCACTTCTCCAGGATTAGTGTATTAAATGTTCTGTTTGAGTACAGGAGAGACACATTTGTTCCTGTTCCAAAAGTCTTTTTGTGAATTCCTGTATTGCAAAGACCAAAAAAGCTGCATCAATTTCCATGACTTTCAGGTTGGATGTGATTATAAGTTATGGAAGAGGAAGAAAAATAAAAGCTCCCATGAACATTTTTGGAGCTGTTTGCAATTTATAGTAATATGTGAGTGATTCCATAATTTGGGTGCCATTTAGCCCTTCAACATTCAACATTGAATCCAAGAAAACATGTATTTAACCATGCAGTAAAAGTGTTTACCGATTTCAGGTTTATCCCATTTTTACAAGGTTTCTTGGCTGATGATGGCTGCATTTTGTTCAACCATGTTACCAAGATGTATACAATTATTTGAAGATAATTTTTTAAAAGTATGTTCATGAAATCCTTTATTTGCCCCTCAATAAAATGTTCATGTTAAAATAAAGGCTATTTGTTCAAAAGAAATTAACGGAGTTGAAAGTAACAGGTTTGAGTTTTTGGCGTAGATTTATAGCATGATTAGAAAATATACAAAAAGTGGGTAACTAGGGTCCATGCTATGCATGAGGACAATAAGGTTGATTCTGAAATGTATATAAAAATAATAAGAGTCATAATAAATACATTACTTTCAAGCTATCATTTTGGTTATTTTTCTTCCAATGACCTTCAGGAAATTCAGATAACCGTTGAACATATGACTTGTGGAATATTCCAAATAATTCATAGGAGAATGCGTTCAGGTAACAGGGTTGAGTAAAATTATGGGACACGAATAAAAGGTACATTTTTCATAACCTATAACGAATTACTCATGAAAAAAGCATGAGCTATTAAATGAATTCTCACAATAATGCAAAAATAGTACGATTCTTGAAGCATTTTAATGATTATGTGTCATGGGTGGAAGGTAGTGACCGGTTGTGGCCACCAGAGGGCAGGGGCTCATTATTTTCACCTGGCCCTCGTTAGTGCCAGGGGAGCCTACCTCCTGAGGGTATTTAAAGCCATCGCTGGCAGTCGGCCGGCGCTTTGGTGTCTACTGTTCGCTCTTGCACCAAGCTGGTATGCACGCGGTAGACTTGGTGTCTTAATGAGTCAGGTATCGCGCTGGTTCGGGTTTCTTTCTCATTTAAAAGAAGAGGTAAGGAAGATGCTCAGCTTGTTGGTGCTGTGTGCACGGCTGACGCCTTCCTCAAGGTTCTTTGTTTTCTTGCCTAGTGTTTTATACTAGGATGTACTTTTATTTTGGTCCCCGGTCTGGGGTTTGCAGTGCTCGCTTTTAGCACTCATTTTGGTTGGGTTGTTCGCCCTGGTTTTTAAGGGTCGCTTAAGTTGTTGAGTTGTTGTTTCTGTTTCCTTTACCTCCCGGGGTTTTGTGGCGAACACGTTCACGTGTCCGCTTATAAGGGATTACCCTTAGTCGCTCCTGGCTCTCCGCCAGTCCCCGACATTACATTATGTTTCAAGGTAAAATGTAGCTAGGACAGACAAAAAACGCTACTTTCTAAGTGCTATAGATAATAATAATGTATTAAGCTGTTTATCCGAAACTTACATGGAAGTTTACTTCTTCTTCCTTTACATTATTTATTTAATATCAGTGGGACACAAATGGCACCCCAATCACGGAATCACCCACGCCCTTTTGGGAAAAATGCGTTCTTATCAAACAGAAAAGTTGTTATTTTTGTGTAGACACCAAAATAACACAGATTCTCTCATACCTTCAGTGTGTATACCATTTAATTGCAGGGCTATCATCATCCAACACAGAATCAGCTCCATAACTCCTGTGCAATTGAACAAAGATGGTCACACCTTGGAAATTAGCCTCAGAATGGCTATCTGCGGCATAAAGGCAGTGCTGAGCATTTATACAGATGCAATAATTTACCATCTCTAGAGGGCCATCAAAATATTGAGGTTATTTGTATTGATTGCGACACTTCACGCACAGTACTCTGTTCATCTGCAACATTTGGTTAGTGAAAAGGATTAGCAGCTACTGTGCACCGCTGCAGAACATCATATAGCATACACCATAACTGACAATGTACTGTGCAGTATACAATCAATGTGATATCATTTTAAGAATTGAACTGTAGTGCTGCAGAACCTCATTTTGCATGGAAAACACAAACGATTTGGCAAAACATTAACCAACATGCATGTACAGAAGCCAGAATGCACCTATTGCAACCTCTTTATGAGATATTCAGTCAAAACTCAAAGAAAACAGAATTGGAAGCAGAAGTGTGCTGCAGTAAGGGCTGGAAGCACCATGTAGGCATCACTCTGTTCTTCCTTAAAAATGTTGGTTGAAACTTTGTACAACCTTGAAACCAGACGCACCAAGTAACAATATTACCAATTATCACAAAATTAGGGCTTTGCAAACGAGAGTGCTTCGGGCTGTGGGCATGGGTGCTGATTGTAAAATAGACCAAGAATAAAGAATCTAAGTCATCTCTGCATCAAACATATGGTCACACTTGGATATTTGTCAAACTAAGAATCATTCTAGGACTAGTACTTGAGAAAGTATAGCTTCAGAGTTATTACAGCAAATGATAACCTACCAGGGTTTGCTGTAGTCGCTACAGTGATATTTTTGCAGTGGAAATAAAATTAGCTTGATCCTTTTTCACAAGCCATCCCTTGCTAATGTTTCTGATAGAAAATCATAAAATACATGCTGCCAACCACCACACCACACAGCTGACCACCAAGCATAGGTTTCAGATTCAAAACTTTTAAATGTCATTTCTTTTTGGTTTTTAGATATTTAGACTCACCTTGTGTAAGTGAGGCATGCAGGACCAGCGATCTTTAACAGCATCCCCCAAGGCTTTATAAACAACTGCAAGAATCGACAAAGCCACAATGCAATTGTAGCTTTCTTTTCTATTAATAGGAAGCAGAAGTTCACAAGCTCATCAGTTGTGAAACCTGCTTGAAATATAGGTCAGTAGTACTTGAGAGATGAGAGCTAAGTTAAGATCTTCCTGATTTCAGCACATACACCTAGCTTCAAAAAGCTAGATAAACATCTAACAAAAAGTTCGGAAATTTGTGTTTGGTAGATTGTTTCTCTGTTGTAACAATTCTTCTTGGCAATAAATTTTATACTGTTGGAATGCCTGTTTATTTCCCTTTACATGCATTTGTGGGATGAGCAGCACAGTTGAGTGTGGGTTGCGCTCATGAAAAATTTGCCAAATCTTCTCTGCCAATGCCAAACAGCTTTTTCTGCTGATGTTTATATATGAATAATAGAAATGTTCAAGTAAAATGGTATAAAAGGAAAGGATTGCATCATTACATTACATTAATGGCATCTTATCCAGAGTGAAGTACAACAAAGTGCAAAGTGCATACCCACAACCACGGATAAGTGCGCTGAAAGACCCTAGAGGGAAGTTCAATTCAAACTGCTACCTGTACAACAAAGCTAAGGACTAGGGCCTATTTGATCATCATTTTTTTTTTTTTTTTTTTTTAGAATACCGGAACAAGCAAATGTATGAATATACTGCTTACTTAGCCAAACAAAACTAGCAAAGTTATCATCCTAATGATACAAGTAAATAATACAGTTAAAGACAACAGTTAAGGTTTACAGGGAGGTAGGGAGTGATGGGGAGAGGTGCAGCTTGAAGAGGTGCGTCTTGTCTGCGCTTGAAGGTGGCCAGAGATTCTGCTGTTCTGACCTCCACGGGGAGTTTGTTCCACCACCATGGAGCCAAAACATACCGTAGTCATGAGCGGGAGGTGGAGGCGCCAGGCGTCCTGTTTGGCCGAACCGAGAGGGCTGGCAGGCGTGTAGGGTCTGATGATCTTTTGGGGGTAAGCTGGGGCTGACCCCTTAACTGTTTGGAAGGCTAGCACCAATGTTTTGAATTTGATGCGAGCCATGACAGGCAGCCAGTGGAGGGAAGTAAGCAGGGGGTGACATGAGTGTTTGGGAAGGTTGAAGACCAGACGAGCTGCTGCATTCTGGACAAGTTAGAGGGGTCTGATGGCAGATGCTGGGAGGCCAGCCAGGAGAGAGTTGCAGTAGTCCAGGCGGGACAAAACTATCGCTTGAACCAGGTGCTGGGTCGAATAGGGCGTGAGAAAGAGGCGGATTCTCCAGTATAGGAGGACCGGGTTAACCTGCATGACCGGGTCACCACCGCAATGTTCTCGGAGAGAGACAATCTGTTGTCCATCACCACGCCATTTAAAAGGGAGAACACAAACGCCAAGCGGGGCTCATGACGGAGGAGGGTTACTCGGAGCCCGAGTGAGTGAACCCTACGACTGAACCCCCGAGCTAAGCACGCCGCAAAAGAAGCGGAACTATCCTGGACGGACTACAAGAGAGCCCCGTTTCACTAAACAAAACCCCGCGGACGAAACCTCCAAAATCACCCCTAACCCAGCTAATCTCTCCCTCTCTGTACCTAGAAAGGAGCATCCCAGGTGGACGACTAGGTGGCCGGGACGCCGCAGGAATTGAACAGATCCAACGGACTAATGACGGACGAAAGGATTTCTCCCGTCCCTAATTTTTTTGCCACTGATATTTTTTCCCGTTTTTTTGGACTTTTTTTCTTTTGATTTTATTTTTTGAAAAGAAAGCACCTAGCTGTGCTGAATAGTTGAGGAGTGCCCTGAAGGCACATGTGGGAAAAATTAAAATCATTGTGCACCATTTTATCTCTCTCTCTCGCATAAAAACATACTCTAAACATAACAAATACCGTTATTGAAATTATAGTCCTGAGCGGGATTTCACTCAGTGAGCACTAGTGTGTTCAGAGATGCTCTTCTGCATACCACTATTGTAATGTGTGGTTATTTGCATTACAGTCCTGTCAGCTTTAGCCATTCTCCTCTGACGTTCCTCATTAACAAGGCATTTCTGTTTGCAGAACTGCTGCTCACTGGATTTTATTTGTTTTTGCACTATTCTTTGCAAACCACCCTGTCTGCCACCAACAATCATTTGACAGTAAATCTGATGGTTTATGTGACCATAAACTGAAGCTTCTGACCCGTATCTACATGACTGTATACATTGCACTGCCACACAAATTGGCTGATTAGTGTAGGGTCCTCGCACAGGCCGCCAAATAACGTAGGGATTTTACTCACTACGAAACGGGGCGCCAATTAATGTTATGTAGCAGTATAACTGCAAAAAGTAATCAGTCTCATAAAATTACTATTATCAGAAGTATCTAACCACAAATTTCGTATTTTAATTAATAATTAAAATAATCAATATTAATGATTAAACATACCGATAACCTGAAGGTTGGAAGTTCTTCGAAAGACTGCTTTAACTCGGCTAAACAGACACCAGGTTTAATAAAATGTATTTATTAAACAAACATACAAACACAGAACAGATAAACTAACGGGAAGTTAGCGCAAAGCTGGAGCGTTCCCGTCTTAGCCGCGCGTTGCTGTCTGGTCCGCTCGGTTGCTGGAAGGATGTTCGCTGGTCCTTTTTCCGGGTGGAAAAGTTTGTTGATGTTGTTCCTTGGTGAGTTTTACACCAGTTTCCACTCGCCATAGGCCACAAAGTTACCGCGAGGTAACTAGGTGTGTCCGTAGATCTGGTAGTGCGCTGTGCAGCGTTCAGCCTCTGTCCGAGTCTCGGAGCAGATGAGCTGAAGCGAATGGCCAAAAAGGGTGCGTCGAGGAAGAAGAGAGAAGAAGAGAAGGAAGAAGCGAGGGATCCCGAGAACATGTCTTGCTCTTACAGGGGAAAGTTTATTGCTCCCGCCATTATGGGATTGGCTGAACCAAGCTAGACGTCATGCGGAATTGTCCTGTGGGATTGTGGGAGTTGTAGTTCCTACACTTAACATTATCCATTATAAGCAAAAAGGCAGATCTGATCTGAGATCAGCACCGTTGCTCTGAGAAGCTTTAAGAATATTGACCCAGGTTTGTTGCATTTGTCGACACAAGAGATTACATAAACTGAATGTAGGTAAGTGCTTTCTTTGGCATTATGCGGTGGACAGTGGTAATAACAGGAAATGAGGTTAATGGTAAATGGTTAGCGGCACAGATGGTGCAGTGGGTAGCACAGCCGCCTCACAGCAAGGAGGTCCTGGGTTCAAATCCCCGTCGGCCGAGGCCTCTCTGTGCGGAGTTTGCATGTTCTCCCCGTGTCTGTGTGGGTTTCCTCCGGGTACTCCGGTTTCCTCCCACAGTCCAAAGACATGCAGGTTAGGTTAATTGGAGAGTCTAAATTGCCCATAGGTATGAGTGTGAGTGAATGGCGTGTGTGCCCTGCGATGGACTGCAACCTGTCCAGGGTGTATTCCTGCCTTTCGCCCAATGTATGCTGGGATAGGCTCCAGCCCCCCCTGCGACCCTGTTCAGGATAAGTGGGTTAGGATAATGGATGGATGGTAAATGGTTAGCATTTACTCACAGTGTTTATATGCCACCTCAAAACACCCAGGGGAGGATCGAATTGGCAAACCTCCAACTGCCAGACGACTGCTGAGCCAGTTTGTAACAAGTAATAAAATGTAAAATAACAGCACGAAAAGATACATCAATATAAAAACTAGTATCAGATGTGGTACAGTAAAACATCGTAATGATCGTAATGATTAAATTGTCGCAGTGCCACAGTAATGTGCTTTCTTTGCCTTAGCACTCTCCCATGTGGTGCACAGCGGTATTAATGGGAAATGACTTCAAAAACAGTCAAATGTAAAAGATTACCATTTAATGCGTTGCATTTCAATTCCAGTTGAGTTAAATCTCCCTTGGATCCTTTGGATGCCAGAACTGCTTTCTTAACAAATATCTGTTTAGCTTTGGGGAAAAGAAAGTTTGAGGTGCCCTGCAAGCCTGCTTTATTCTTCCAGGTCAAATGATTAAAAAACAACTGTCTGCTCTCAATGCTTTTGTGACACCAGCAAGGCATAAGAAATTAGACATAGGTGTACTTTTTATTTTAAGAACTTCCTTTCTAAGCTGGGGCGGCTTTATTCTGGCCAGCTTTCTGGCCAGCTGTAGGTTTAAGAACCTCTGTGAGGCTACACCAAGCAAGGAATGCATTACATACTGTATCCTAAACGGCAGAGCATTATTCAACAATGAGCCTCTGGGATGCAGTCCACAAAAAACCTGTTTTTATAGTGATGTATCATTACTTACTGTTACATTTTTCATTTTATCACTACTTACAAACCATTGAAATGTGAGCTTCAATTGTTCATTTAAATTTAATGGAATTCATTTTCCTGTTATTACCACTGTCCACCGCATGGGGGAGCACTTACTGTGCGGCGTGGTATTCTGTCAATTCAATCAGACTACATGCAAAGGATGCGGATTGTTTATGCTGAGCTTCAAATGCACAATGAAGTTACTCAAAATGTGCGATCACTTCTCAGAATCTACATTTCTGAGCATGTCTGTGGATGTCATATTTCACTTGTACAAGGGTGCTTCAAGTGGGGCGACATGGCTCAGGCAGTAAGAGCAGTCGTCTGGCAGTCGGAGGGTTGCCGGTTCGATCCCCCGCCTGGGCTGTGTCGAAGTGTCCCTGAGCAAGACACCTAACCCCCAAATGCTCCTGATGAGCTGGTCGGCGCCTTGCATGGCAGCCAATCGCTGTTGGTGTGTGAGTGTGTGTATGAATGGGTGAATGAGAAGCATCAATTGTACAGCGCTTTGGATAAAGGCGCTATATAAATACCAAGTTTACCAAGTGTAAAATGAAGAGAAATCCATGTTAATCATGTTGTTTGGTCCATAAGAACTCAGTAATATTGATTAGAGGTTAATCAGTTCATGATCTCTTGTGTCTACAAATGCATCAAACCTGAATCCATATATTCTTAAAGCTTCTCAGAGCATCGGTGCTGATCTCGGATCAGTTTCAGGATTTTGTGCCAACATCTTATCTTAATTATTTAATTGACTCAATCAGATCTTATCTTTCATGCGTCTGAGTTCTGGCTACAGCTGCAGCCTGCAAGCGTATCCAAATGATTTTACTGTGCTCAAGTACAGGCTTGAACCAGGGTAATTCATAGAGCTGTCAGCAAATTAAAAATATTGGTTAGAACACAAACCAATACGCAGACTGGCCCTCGAGGACCGGAGTTGTGCACCCCTGATCTACATCCTACTCACCTGTGATATATATGATAATCTCAAATTAACTTACATTTGAATGCCAATAATCAAACGGCAGCCATGAACAAATTAGTGTTCTCGTATAGTGCACCATTTTTAAGACATTTTGCAATATCTTAACTCAAACATGCATGGGATTACGGTTATCACACTCTTTATGCCTAAAATTGATTGTCAATGAAATGTTACTCGTAAATTGTGCACAGAGCCTGGGGATTTGTGCACGGCTATCAAACGCGCAGTACCTCCACATAACCAGCACGTTATCTCGCGTAAACGTTACATACAGATAATAAAATTCATGTCAAAGTTGGATCTCATAAATAACTACTTAACCGCATAAAATACTATTTCAGATACAATTCGATTGTAAGACTGTTTTATAAATGAGGCTCCTGGAGCTGCATGCGATCGCCGAAGTGAGCTGTGTTCATGAAGAGTAACATTGAGAGGAAGTGGCTGTTATTCTTTATTCTGCATTCACAAAATGGGGATCATTTTAAAGCCCATCCACATGAGTTCATATTGAAGTTAATTTGAGATTCATACACTCAGTGAACACTTATGTAAACCTATTGGGTAGGACCTCCCTTTGCCCCCAGAGCAGCCTAAATGCTTTGTGACATGGATTTGACAAGGTGCTGGAAATATTTCTTGGAGATTCTGGTCCGTGTTGACATGATAGCGCCATGCAATCGCTGCAGATTTGTCGGTTACACATTCATCCTTTGAATCTCCCATTCCAAACACTGTCATGTTTGTGGAACCAGCTTGCGATGACATTGTGACACGGAATACATGGATTCATTTACACCAAATTCTGACCCTGCCATATATTGTACATGTTGCAACAGAAATCGAGATTTGTCAGACCAGGCAATGTTTTTCCAATCTTCAACTGCCCGGTTTTGTTGAGCCTGTGGCCACTGTAGCTTCAATTTCCTGTTCTTAGCTGAAAGAAGTTGAACCTGGTATGATTTTCTGCTGCTGTAGCCTGTCCCCTTCAAGGTTTGATGTTGTGTATTCTGAGATGCTCTTCTGCATACCACTGTTGTAATATGTGATTATCTCAGTTGCCTTTTCCTAACTGTCAGCTTAAACCAGGCTGGCCATTCTTCTATGACCTCTATGAACTGCTGCTCACTGGAGGTTTTTTGTTTTTTGCAGCATTCTCTGTACACTCTAGAGACTAGTGTGTGTGTGTGTGTGTGTGTGTGTGTGAGAGAGAAAATCCTAGGAGATCAGCAGTTTTTGAGAAACTCAAACCATGAAATATTTCAACATATTTGCATTAACCAACTGGTGTACAGGTATACCTAATGAAGTGATGTATATCACAGGTGCATAAGATGCAGATGCAGCCACTTGAAACCAATGAAAGAAACGTCTTTCAGTCTAAGTTATGTTTACAAATCAAGCATAAGCACAACTTCTGAAATTACTGACACTGAGAGATAGCGAACAATATCCCCTAATCTCCCTCTACCTACCAATCATTAGGGTACATACTCTTGGATAATCATCATGGTATCGCATAGATTCTAAGGATAACCCAATTATCAGTTCAGTATTCTGAATATTGAAAGTTCTACCTCATTATACATTATAATTTAATAAATTTTCTGAATGCTCATGCGGTGGGGTTATTAAAGACACACAGCCTTGGACATGCTTCTTCATAGATAGACAGAAAATGCCAGAAAATGAAAGGTAAACATTTCAAATGTAAAATACAATATCCCAAATGTTAATAATGAATTAAACTGTTGACAGTCCTTCCAGTTTTAAATAAAATGTATTCCAATCTATCCAATGCTAAGCTGTTAAATGGGTCACGTCTAACAGCTTAGTCTATTTGTTGTTCTTTGAGTCAAAGGAGCAAATCATGTACACCCACTCATCACTCTGTGCCACCACATTTAAAGTTGTTTTTAAACGTGCGATTTATAGTGGAAGTAATTTGCGAACTCTGCTCAGGCTTACTCAAGAACCATCTCCACCTCTTGTTAGGGAGTTTAGTTGCCCTTCCAGTTCTTTTTTTTTTTTTGCAGATGCAAAAAAAATCAAAATCAACGACAACTGCAGAGGCGTTGTCAACTAATCCAATTCTTCCAGACTGTATATCCAAGCTTCTTTTGTGAACCGCTGGCTCCTTGGCACAGTCACTGTCTCCTGGGCTTCTGCAGTAACGTCCCAGAGCTCCACCCCCCGCCGGTTTCCTGTCTGTCTTTCTGCGGTAGCTGTCTGTCGGTGTGGACTGCGCTCATGGCGTGGGTTTCGAAAGTCAGCTCTAGGCGTTGCACAGTTCAGCTGAGGAGTTGTAAATGGAGTTGATGCGCTGTACGTAGCTGGCGTATGGCTCTACCTCCTCCACATCCTGTGCATGAACACGAGAACACAACTCGTTACGACAATATCCACTCTCCCTCTGCAGACTTTTATTTTTATATCACTCTGGACCAATTTATACCTCTCCCGCACCATCACTTATAACTATTATTACACCTGCTTATGACCACCCCACACAGAGGCCATGGATTCAATCATCATTAGCTAGCACCCTCAACTAGAGCCGGATCTTTTCCAGTAAATTTGGCGAGTGAATTTTGGTGATTTCTGAACTTTTGAATTGTGAGTCAGTTTCCTTCACATTAAATAGAGACACGTGGTAGAATGAAGCTCTTGCATACTGCTTTTCTTTCACCGTAAATGACTGTCCATAAGAGCATGCTGTGTTTCTCTTGGTCAGTACATACCTGTGGTGTTTTGGGTGGAGGAGGAGCAGGGATTTTGGATTTCCAGCAATTTCTGTTAAAATAACAAGTGCTGTGTAAGATGTGGTAAACATTAGCAGCAAAATGCAGGTCAAATTGCTAATTTTAAATATAATTCTCTCATGGGGTTAGTTCTATTACTGAGAACTCCAACAGAGTGAGGAAACATAAACATTTGAAGTGATGTCATAAAATAAAATAAAACTGTCATACCTCAGTTTGCCTAGATGCTTCCTCATGATGTAAAGACCAATCAGAATCGCTATGATGAAGCTGATTAATCCCAATGGAATTATTATCCAAAACCAATTCCATTTTCCTATCAATGGAAGAAATCACACAGACGCACAATACCTTAAGGGACAACTTGAGCAGGAGCATCGATTAAATTGTTTTCTGATTAACCAATATTGGCAACAAGATTTTCGTTATGGTCTTGGCTATACACCAAATGCATTTATATATTTGCAACTCCATTTTGGCTCTTTAAACTTATCTTTTTATTTTTTTATAAGATTATCTTCCAAAAAATCGACATGCATTTAGACAGGATGTACATTGGGCTCGAATTATATTCTCCCTTGATTTAAAAAAAGTGACGAAAAACATTTGTAAACATTTGTATATGTTAAGGGTAATTCTGTATCTATTTTAGAAAACAGATCATTTTGCCTTCTAAATTTGATTACTTCAAAAAACATTGAAAGATGAGAGTAAATGGATGGAAAGTATATAGTTTCCCTGTGTGTTTCAACATAACATATCGTATTATCTCTCTTGTTTACTATACAGAGCCTTTTCTCTTCATTTAAGGGTGCCAATAATTCTGGAGCCCACTGTATATATGTGAAAAATATACCTGTATAATCTTGAGTGGACATAAACCAATGCTTCGCTCCTCTCAAATAATGGTTCAGTTGTTACACTTAACATTAACCCAGAATGTATTTTCCAGCTGGCTACAATTACAATTAAAGCAATAATTAAAAACAATAAACACGCAAATCCACCAGTAACCATGAATGTCTAACCTCTAATCGATGTACCTTCATGGTTTATAGCTTGAATCGCTTCAGTGTGACCCTCTCCCCAGCTGGGATGTGTGATGATGCAGCTGAGGTTTTCAGAAGAAACGTCGTCAGGGAGGATCAGTCTGCTCTCCACAGTGAAGGAGCCGTCCAAGTTCTTATTTGTACTCTGAGTCACACTGGAGTTCCACCTGTTTCTCCAGGAGATGGAGGCAGCAGGTTTACCACCTTCAGCTGAACACACAGCCTCTCTCTTTCCATTCCTGAAGTCCAGCCTGGTGGATATCTGTGGGGAAACTGGGAGAACCAAAAAAAAATTAATTGAGTGCAGAATTTCTTCAACCTAAATAACTTTTTATATACAATATACAATAAATTATAAATGGTCTCCAGATACAGAAACTGGATGTGTAATCTCTTTTGACATAATTAATGGCTACATAGCTTTATTGTTTATGTAAGACACTGCTTAAAAAATTACTTGATAGACTTAGAGCCTAATTAAACTTAACAAAACAGTTTGTCCCTAACTTTGTATAACAATGCGATTACATATCCTAGCATGCAGTATATTCAGCAGTCGGATATGAATAACATTTCATCTAAAGTGAATGACCCAGATTTGTGCTATGTAGTATGCATCTTGGAATGTATAAAGTAATTATTTCAAATGTCTTTACATCCCAACTTAACAGAGGGTGAATTGGTGTCTTACCTCTGGCAGATACAGTGATGTATGCTGTATAACTTGTACCTACATAGGCAGTTTCACATTTATAAATTCCTTCATCTGTGTCTTTAAAAAGAGGAATGTGCAGGTAGGATTCTCCATTAGTTGTGCGGCGCAGGACCTTTCCATTCAAACAGTTGTCAACAGGAAGTTTGTCTATATGAGCTGCTATTGTGCAGAGGTTTCTATCTTTAGGGATCTCCCAGGTGGTGTATATCATCTCGCTCCATGTCTTATTTGTACAAGAGATATTAACACTCCTTCCAGTGGTATAGTTTTCACTCCTGTAGTCTGCAAATGGAGACGAGTCAGAACCAATAACTAAGCACATTTGTGTAATAAGTTAACACAATATGGTTGATCACAGTAAAGCATTTATGAATAATAGCACGCTACATGTAATCAGAACACTAACACTGGTCACAGTTTTAAATCAAATGTCATTATGCAAAATGCAAACATGATACAATAGGATATAATCAACATTCTAAATTCTTGAATAATATTCTTAAAATCTATTATATGCTTCCATATCAATGCTACAGTGTTACTGTCTGACACAAAGACTGTTTTTTCCGAAAATGTCAGAGCAAGTGGAAAGAAATGAGTCTCAGATTAACTCATATTTGGTGTCAGCAGAAACTAAAGGTAGTGGTTGTTAGAAAAAAGATGATTACCAGTAAGCAGAGGTTGTGTGGTAGTATAAGTGCCAGCGGAAGTAGTAGTGGAATTATCTCCTGAGTGATCAGAATTATGCAGTATTAATAATGCACCATGCAAATTAAAATGAAACAATATCATTGTGATTTATATTAGTATTAAAAAAACACACATTCACACACATGCACATCCAAATACACACACACACATTGAGAACAGTTAGTTATAGTTTCTGTGATTTATTGTAATTCAAGGCCCTGGTAAGCATGGAAAACATAATTATACACTGAACCTTAGAAATATATTTTGTCATCTTACGCGTGAGTGCTTTTGAAAAAATAACAAAGCTATTATACAGTGACATAGTGATGTCCATGTTCCATGAGACCCATTTCAATCTTTAATCACCTTGAAAATATTATAAAACAAGTTCAGTCATTACTATGATACACTGGCAACCTGTGTCTTCACTTCTGCCGCTTCTGGGTGTGGGTGTTTTTTTTAATCTATGTGCTTTATCTGAAAAGCATGTGTTCAATACACTGAACTCATACTGTAAAACCCCACGCTAACCCAACGACGGAATTTAGCGAGGGCTGAAGGTATCAGCGTGCTTGTCCTTCTGGTGTTGCTGAAAGAATACTAATAGGGTTAAAAATTAGTGGCCCCTATGCGGAGATTCTAGATTAGCCAATAAATAAACCACGATACAAAGGCAGTAGTACCACTCTGCCTTCCGCTCTTTACTGGTCCGGGCTGACCAAGAATCTTCACAATAGGGCCAATATATTCACCTTCGTTTATCTGACTCCATTTTAGAATAATTATTTAGATTAGTTATCCACATTTAGTCTTATTTATAATTTTGACTTGATCGCTATAGGAATCCTGTACTGAGAAGGACTCGCTGAACAATCCTCTGCTGGTACCACCGCATGTCACTTCGCGCGTTATGTGCACGTCTCACGAACTGACTAGCTATCTCTAGTCATTACACAGGTCGCAGGAATAGCTACTCTCGGTTATATCTGTTTACAGCCTAGGGACCCAAGCAGACCAACATAGCTACGGCTGTGCTGGACATGAATGAACTACCATGCGGAGGCGAGGGATTTACCAACATAGGTCTACGGGTGCTATACGCCGTGATACAGTGAGTGGAAATAATCATCCTCCCTAGACCAGTTTGAGGGGGTAAACCACGCATTCCCTGTGCAACATTAAGTGTCAGTAAGGAAAACCAAACAGATCAAGTTTTAACAATTTATTTTACCAGGCAGGTTACATACGTAATTACACACTAGTTCCAAATCAAAAAACATTACAACGGAAACCAAATTACGGAGTCTTAAAAGTCATACTCGGTAATAAAAGCTACATAGGGGAGTCTGGCTTCAGACACCCTGTACGTAGAAATTACGTGCACTGTGTGCACGGGAGGCTGATTGCATTCTCCCAGATTGTTTAGTTTACTGTCCTTAAATCCAAAATCTGGCCTTTGATGTTAACCCTAAAAATGGGTCACCCATCTGTAATTTGGAACCACGCCTCCCCAGGAAACGCAGGGGGGTTGAGGCACATGGCTTTCACTGGGGCAGAGCTCCAGTTTCTCTCTGGTTCCTGGTTGGTTATGATGTCCAGGGTTTGCTGTTGCACAAATAAAACCATTGCACCAGTCGCACTGAAACAATCAGAATAATACCAAACATGAATATTATCTAAACTGACTTTGTCATGAAACATCCAATGCTGTACACATCATTTAGTGACTGAGGAAGAGGGAGATCTGAGAGGGAGGGAGTAAGAAAGGGGGGTCGAAGGGAATAATGGGCCCAACAGGCCGTGTCCTCTGAAACCTTCCCGTGCGGTAAAGGATGTTGCCCCGTCGTAACGAGTTTTACGGCTGGAGGCCTGAGTTTTCCCCCACAGGCTCCTGCCCGTATGGGTGCGGAGATAATGGGGGTTAATGGTGCAAGCTCCTGAGTGATAATGCCAGATGTTAATCATTTCCGCCTTACAATACGCTCTATGATCCAATAGAATGAGGAGATGTGTATGGATTGGCTACAACAGTGGTGAGCTGGTTTTGCGAGAGATTAGCCTTGGTGACTAACCATTACTCAAGTGGCTTAGTTGATAAAGTAGTGTGCAAAGATTTTGCAATTAATATCTAAGCGAACAGAAGCAAATCTGACCTCTTAATGGTACATTAAACATGCCACATTTCTTCAAATTTTAAAGCAGGATTACTTTTAGTTTTAATTTTTTTACAGTTTCAAAAAAAAGAAAAAGAAAAAAGGAAAACGGCTTTGTGCAAGAGTTTGGGAACCCTGTCAGTCAATACTTCGTACTTCGTAGCTTGTAAACTCTTAGCTTCCTGTGGCCAGCTAAGAGTCTTTCAATTCTCTCTTTTGGAATTTAACCCCATTCTTCTTGGCAGAACACCTCTAGCTCATAAATACTCTTCAGCCTCCTTGAATGTACGTCATGTTTAAGATCTCTCCACTTCATGGTTGATTTTGAGGCATGATTTGGATCATTGTCTTGCTGGAATACCCAAACTCTCTTCAACTTCAATGTCTGGACTGACATTTGAACGTTGACTCTACGATTTCCTGATATTTGGTGGAATCCATTCTTCCTTCCACTCGCACTATATTTTGTGTGCCCCAGCTGCCACACAACCCCAAAGCATAATGGATCCACCTCCATGCTTAACAGTTGGCAAGGTATTCTTGTCTACAAAGGCTTCACCATTTTTCTTCCAAAGATACCTTCTTTGGTGGTGGCTAAAAAGTTCAATTTTGTTTTCGTCAGTCCAAAGCACATTGTTCCAAAAGGCTTCAGGCTTTTGCATACTTCAGACACTTAATTTTGTGTTCAGACTGTTCTTTCTGGCAACTCTGCCATGTAGGTTTTTGTTGTTTAAAGTAGGCTATGTTGTATTGTTGTCCTGTGAAGACCTGTGTTTGCTACTCTTTTTTGCAGCTCTTTTGCAGGGATGTGTGGGTTCTTTTGAGCATTTCTCACCAGGTCTTGGGCCATTCTATCTGAAATCTTCCAGACCTTGCCTTGACTTCAACTGTTCCATTTAACTTCCATTTTCTAATAATGTTTAGGTCTTTGGAACATTGAGAGTTTTAGTAGCCTTCTTCTTCTTGGTGGAAATTAACCATCTTCATTCTGAAATCCTTGGAAAACTGTTTAGAGGAACCCATAGTGGTTAACACCAGACAGAACAGCCACTGCAGTTAGATACTTTAGAAGACATGGTGTTACTTCAGAATAAAAAGTTCAGCCCTGAAATTATACTCACCTGACTCATTGAAGCCCTAATGAGTAAATCACCTGGGTTTGGGCCTTAGTAATCATATTTTTAAAAAGTAACAAAGAATAATCCAAAAGGGTTCCAAAACTTTTGCACAGGGCCCTTTCCATTTTTTAATATAATTTATAAACAGTAAAAAATGAAAATAAAAGCCAATCTTGCTTTAAAATTTGCAGAAAGGTCTCAGGTCTCATGTTACCATTTAGAGTTCAGGTTTCCATTCAATCACATACAGATTCATTGTAACAGATTTTTGTAGCTGGATCCCACTGCACTGGACTACTGCTTATATTTTGGGGAGATTCTGCTGGTTTATTTCCCGTCTTGGGCAGGGAGCTCATGCCTAAATCCAAAAGCTTTCAGAGCTTTCAGAAGTCTTAAGAGGTCTGATAAAAATAAAAGCAACAATGAATTGATGCTTTTGTGAGTATGCATGCTTATGTTACACAATTGTGCAATTTATTAATCATATTTTTCATTGCTGTATTCTTTGCTCATCACAGCACATGGTAGTCTGCAACAGAGCTACAGCTAGCCAGCTAGCCAGCACATGAGCAAGAATGATCTTGGTGGTGTTGGTGGGGTTGGGTTTTTTTGTGTGTGTGTGTGTGTGTGTGTGTGCAACCACTGGAGGGAAGCAAGGAAATAAATCCTGCATAGTATGCCTTTAACTTTCGCTAAATGATGGTAGGCTACATCAGAAGTGGAATTAGCAAGGGTGCACCCATATGGCCTGCCATAGGAGTCTCCTTGAGTAACCAAACATAGACACTAACTTTGGCTTAATTCCCAAAACACATTGTTGAATGAACATTATCCATTGTTTCCATTAAAAAACAATTTTACCTTTTACATTATTATTATTATTATTATTATTATTATTATTATTATTATTATTATGCCAAATTGCCCTCTACTTACTGTACCACTGTAAAGTAAGAAAGAAGTTTAACATGCATTCCTCTATTGCAGTGTTATGTGTGTGTGTGTGTGTGTGTGTGTGTGTGTGTGTGTGTGTATCTCTATCCTGGAGTTAAACCATTTTATCAGTATGAATACAGAAGAAACCACACAGCAAAGGATAAGTGGAGAGAGAGGGCGTGTAGTTTATGTGGCACAGATAATTCTTTCAAAATTTGAAAAAAACTGTTTAAAAAAAGAAAGAACAGTCATCTGTCCTAACATGGGTGCTGTGTTACTCTAAAACCAAGAAATATTTTCACATCATGTTTTATCCTCCTAAATGAGGGCATAGTTTGCAGGGGCCTTTCCCTGAGAAATATGTTCCATGATGTGTTGGACAGGATGAAACATCAAAATCATATTATAGCATTTTTTTTTACTTTCAATGCATTACTCATAATGCTATGAAACAAGAAAGAGATACTCTCTCGATGGTGTAGACATATTGAAATACAAACAATAGCAGACACAAATGTAGTATTTTCATTTACAGCATGACATATCACATTTGTATTGCAAATAATAAAATACACCAGTATTTAGTCACTGAATAAATTGAAATAAAACATAGAATAATAGGACTAGAACAATACAGGATACAGAGAGGGAAGTGTCTTTTAAGATGACAATTACCCTTACTCCTGTGCAATTGGTCTTGCTACTGTATCTATATGATATGGACTTCCCAGTCATCCCCTCGGAACCCAATGGAGAATTCAGAGAATATTCTGGGGTGAAAATGAATATTTTCCAACTATGTGTAAGTTGACAATACAAATACAGGAATTATACAAGTGTACAGTAACTTTTAAAACAGACCGCAAACAATTAACTGGAAAATATCTCATATTCCCCTGACAGAAACAGACAAGTAGACATACCTGTTATGGCCAGGAGGCAGGTGAAAGAAAGAGCCAGGGAAACGACAGTAAGCATTTTTAGGGTATCCATGTTCACCCCGGGAGCTCCTGGGGCATGTGGCGTTCAGATGAGTGTGTGGTGAGAGAGTACTGCTATGACCTGACATACGTCTCCCTGAACCCCTCGGCTGCCACGTTCTTACATGCCACGGAGGAACTGATGAGACTCCCTCATATCCCTCTCCCACACACAAGACAAATAGCTGACTCTCCACTTCCTGTCACTTCTTACCACTGAGAGCATGTGACTGCCCCCCCCCCCCCCCGGTTTACACGGGTGCCTGCACTGTTTCTCTGTCGAGAGTGATTTTCAAACATCAAACGTACACTGCTACACGCAATAACAAGTGCAATTTGGCCAGCAGTGAAAATAAATAAATAAAACAATCCCTGTTAAAAGCACTTGGAAATTCTGGTCCTATCTGTGGCTTCTAGGATGGGGCTGCCCCTATATACTCATGTCAAAATGCACCATTGTTATATTTGCAGCCAGAGACAATGATAAACAATAACAATTTTTGTTCAGTTTGACAGTATCTAACAATACAAAATGACTGGTCCAATTTGGTACAAACATCGAACTGAGCCTTCCCTGCAAAGGGAATCAGAGCTAATTTATCATAGCTCATTTATTCCAAGCCTAGTCTTTGGCAAGTGATGCAGTACTTACTGCTTTGGTGTTCACCATATCAAAGACAGGCTAGAAATAGCTTCCTTTGTGTCTCTTGTTTTGACGAGGAAGTACGTTGCTACTGTGCCACACATGTGTAGGGTAAGATTTTCCACAAAACTGCCTGTCTCTGTCTTTATCTTTTGCTCTTACAGACAATTACATTTTTCATGTAACTGCATAATCTAGCACAAGAAACACGTGCTCATTTTACATAGCAGCAATAGTTTTAAGTAAAAATGTGTCTTTCAGAATTTAATTTATTTATTAACTTTTTTGGGTAAAGCCGTGCTCCCCCTTAGCACTCTAGCATTAGCACCTTGCCCATACTTGACCAAATGGTGGGATATTTTCTACATAGGCCAGGATGTGGATTCAGTAAACTTTGATGTTTACATGTGAAATGTTATTTTTCAAAGATGTTTTCGGGTTTTGCGCTCCAAAAAAAAAAATTTGAACACGCTGATTTGAAGTGAACTAGCAAAATATGCCTGATAAGAACAAAAACACATAAGAAATGTTACCATGGTACTGCACCGTGGTACTTGTACCATGGTATAACTATGGTACAAGTATCATGGTATTTTCAACAGTAGCATGGAACATGGTGTGTTACTAGTATACAATATGTGTACTATAGTGCACTATGGTACATTAATTTGTACCATATGGTATAACATGAAGCTTTTTGGGGTGAGAAGGCATGTACATTGACCTCAGACAATGTACATGCATGAAATACTTATGCGATTAAGAAATGGGGATTGAGGGCTCTGTTAATTCCAAAACCGAGATAATCATGGCCTGCATCTGAAAACTGGCCTGCAACGAGTAAGAGAGAACATTTTTGACGTTTGTGGGGTTTTCAGTCTATGAGTCTATCCATGTTATGTTCATAATGTTCTTCTTTTCAATAAATGGCTTTTAAAATGTTTTTCATAGAATCATCACCGCTAACAGCAAGGCAGAAGGCTTAGGATCCTCTTTTAAATCTGCCCAATATTTTCACCTTTATAACAGCAAAACAAGTCTTGAAAGCAGCTCAGAAGACGGAAGCTGAAAAAAGCACCCTCTAGTTTCATCAGCACTGAATCATGAAAATCTTTTAAGCAACCGAAGACACTGCAGCCGAAAGCACTGCATTCTGGAATACACACTGATACTACTGCACTTGCAATTGTAGTAAAGGTAACAAGCAACCTGTAGCACCAACAAAACCCATGCGTAGTGGTATTAGGCATTTCAATTCAAAATGAAAGCTTTATGTTTGGCATGATTTAAATGCAATAATTAACCATAGATGCTCATCAAAAGTTCATTTTCTGTTTTTTGTTTCCATTGGTGTTTCAAGATTAAAACATTACCACTGTCATCTATTCGTACTCTTAGAGTTAAAGTTACAGTAAGCTGTTGTAACTTTGAAATGTTTTTTCTTTGCAGGTTAAACAATGAGACCACAGCAAGGGCTTGCATTGAATGTGATATTCTAAAACATTGTTTTAAAACATATTCATAGAGGGTACATCATGGGTAGGCAACCCTTGTCCTATACTGCTCGAGATATTTTTTGGTTTTGCGCCATCGAAAACCCTTGACTACATACAGTAATTGGATTAGCTAATTTGCTGAGGGAAAATGGTTTCCATAGTCAACTTACACATAGTTGGAAAACATATTAATTTTCACCCCAGAATATTCCCTGAATTCTCCATTGGGTTCAGAGTTGATGACTGGGAAGTCCATATCATATAGATACAGTAGCAAGACCAATTGCACAGGAGTAAGGGTAATTGTCATCTTAAAAGACACTTGGCAGATGAGGAAACATTCAATCAGGAAATATAGTCAGTTGTCAGTTTTAGAATAAAAACATAAATTTACAATACCATTGCAATCTTGGGCAGCAGCACTGATTTAATATCTAGGTGGTTTGTTGAGGTCTGACTGCATGTCTGAAAGACTATTGCGCAAAATGGAACAGTCACATTTATTTTTGCAGGCTACAATGAGTAAGAAGTGTTTAAAAATAGCACTGTGTGCATCCACTGCATCTGAAAACCAGATACAACCTTGACAGTTTATGAAACTAGAATATTTCCAATTCATTAGCAATTATAAAAAACTGCAGATGCTCACTCACTAGCTGGGTTCTGAAGTCATGGATGTAACACAACACCAAGAAGCAATGACAAAAAAATGTGTTTTTGTTTTACAAAGACAATTTCATGGACTCAGAAATCACCAGAATAAACTTGCCAATGGTGTTTGTAAAGAAAAAAATAATCATTCTTACCTTTGGAGTATTTCTTAGGTAAAGTTAAGGACAAATCTAGGTCAAGGTTTATGCAAGTTTCTAAAACAGATACAGTGGGCTGCAGAATTATTGCCATCCTTAATAAAAAAAATAACCCCTAACAATTACTGTTGATAAAATCAAACAAAGTGAAATTGGCAATACAATTTTAATTTAATAGTTAATCGTAGTCTAAACTATATTGTATCATTCCATCACTTCCTGTTTCACTAGCATATGAAAATGAGGTAACAAGCATGCAAAATCCTGTTGTCAACCATCAGCATGGGAAAAGCCAAAGAAGAGGATGCAAGTAAATATTATCCCCAGAGACAGTAATTAAGATAGTGAGAGAGGCCATAGGTAATACAAGAATCACAGTTTAAGAACTGCAGTGTCTTGTGTTGTGCATTCAATGCACCTCCATACCAACAAATTCTTTGGACAGCTCTTATTGAGCACAATAAACAAAACTAAACATGAGTTGGTCAAATCTGGAAGAGTGTGTTATGGTCAGATGAAAATATGGTTGCCCCTTCTAGGAAACTGAGTCTTGGCCATAGGTAGATTGTCCAGTAGGACAATGACTCCAAGCATATGTAAATCAAAATCCGCACAGAAATGGTTAAGTAAAAACAACCATGTTCCGCAATGGCCATCTCAGTCTCCAGACTTCAATCCCATGAAAAACCTGTGGTCTGAACTCAAGGGGGGGGAATCCCAAGGATATCAATGATTCTGGAAAGTTCTGTAAGGAGGAATGGTGAAAAATCCTCCAAATGTGTTCTCTGACCTTATCACAAATTATAGGAAAAGACTTGTGGCTGTCATATTTACCAGGGGTGTATGCACAAAGTATTGAACCAGGGGTGCCAATAATTGTGGAACCTGTTTTTTGGATAAATACATTTTTTATATGAAGAATGTAAGACTTTGGTTGATTCCATTGAATCATTAATAAAGTGCACTACTTTATGCCTGTTGGAAAATAAAGCTTATGTCAATAACTATATACATTTTTTGTTAACAGCATTTTTGTGGAGATTTATCAGGGGTGGAAATAATGTATCTGCTGTATCATACAGTATGATCTTTAGCAGGGGTATGCAACTCTGGCTTTGGGGTGCCATTTTGTTTGATTGATGATTAAAAGTCAGAACCTGAGTATTCTGAATGGTGAGAAGCTGAGTGCCTCCAACATATGGTCACATGGACATCATTAAACCTGATTAATTAAAATGTATATTGTTAATGGTATTGTGCACAAGACCTGTCTCTGAGTTTTGGTTTCTGCAACAACCCTCAATTGGGGGCCTTCCAGGCAATTATTGAAATATTACATTCAAACATGTATGATTTGAAAAGGCAACATTTAAATTCTGACATGAATTAAATCAACATTGATCTTTAAGTTTGACTCAAAATGAAATAAAAATGTTGTTATTATTGTTGTTGTTTTTTTGTTATTAGTATTAGTATTTTTAGCAGATATCACAAGTTTATTTAAGAACAGTGTTTTCAGTAAAGAAAAGTATTATTCATTTTCAACATAGTCAAAAGCAGGATTACTGGATTAGCTGAACAGCTAACCCTCCCAAATCTGGACTGAATTAAAAAGAGTTGTCCCAGGTTTTACTCAGTGCTGTTATCCAGCTAATTCAGTAATCTTGCATTGTGATAAAGGCCCTATGTATAAGGCTGCGTTTTCAGTTGACCAAATCAGTTTAGTTCATTTTTCTTGGCCATTTCTACTCTCAAAGGCTTATATACCAGGAGTCACAGCACAGTCATAATCGTGAAGCAACACAGACATTTGGCCATTTAAATATTTCCTCAAAGATTTATTGTGATTACTGTAGTAAAAGTAATGTAAATAATGTAGTAAAATTGTAAAAAGTGTATCTGCCACCCAATGTCTGTATCACTGTGGGTGATGCTAATTTTTGATGAGTGCTAATTGTAGAGTGTCTTGAGTTCTGTCCAGTTTCTGTTCGAACTACCAAATCATTACTACCCCTACCCCTACCACATTCACCTGGTGATCCCTAAAATGGAGCCAGTCCCTCAGATGCCTCTTAATTGAGAGGCCATTTTAGGTTGCTATGGCTTTGGTTTTAATACTACTGGGTTGGCATGAATTTGAGGAAAAATGTATGCAAACATAATACACAATAATAATAAATAATAATAATAAATCACTTTATGATTAAGGTGGAATATCTGTAAGATTGCATATGTGCAGATACTGAAACTTGTTTAGGAGTTGCAGTATATGGAATTGTTATTGTTATTATTATGTTATTTCCAGAGAACATTTTGATAATTACTGTGAATTCATGATTAAATGTATGTGTATTAGCAGTTATATTTTGGTTTCCTGTGCTAATGGTAAAGCAGTTCAGTAGTGATTCTCTGTGCCCCTTTTGCAAGAGATCTGTAAGCTGCAGAGCTGAGAAGTGATCATTTAATATGAATAAATTGTATGCTAATGTATACCAGAATTAATCGTTATCATCGCAGTGTAATTAAAGTTTATATAATATATAATACTTTAAGTGCACTGATCATACTAGTGATTTATGGTGAAGTGTTGTGGTGAAATTGTTTTATTGCTGATGGAGTGCCAATGAACACATTGACCTATGCATTGAGAAGGCAGTCAGCAGTTTTGAAGAAAAGCATGTAGCTTAATCTCTCCAGCGAGCGGTTACACCCCAACATTGTCTGCTGGACCTTCACTTCATTGTGATAACATTCATGCATTAGACCACTACTTCCATCCTGAATTGTCATTATATTTATTAACATTATGAGCATCACATGAACCATAAATGCCAACATTGTATGCTTGCACAATGGCTAAAGCATAGATCACACATACATCTCTCTCTCTCTCTCTCTCTCTCTCTCTAGCACACACACACACACACACACACACACACACATACACACAAAGATGCAAGGCCTTTTGATTCAACAGTGCATACCAAGTGACATTGTCTGAATGTCAACTTATTTAAAACATAAAAGCGCAATAATCAAAAATGGAAAAAGAGAGGAACCTAAGGCATCACTGTGCTTGGTTATTAGGTTTGGTTTTGACACAGATGCTCTTTCAAAGGATGTGGTTGACAGTATCCACTGCATATCAGATATTCAGTTTAATGAGAGATAACATGCTGATGTGCAACAATGCACAACAGCACAGTCTACTTTATTGATGACTACAGCATATATTCTCCTATTCTGCAGAACAAAGAGGACCATCTGTGCAACAAAATTCAGGGTGAGGTTGTGGAGTATGAAACTGTTTTTTTTGCTTGCCAATAGGCCAATTGGAACTAGTTGTGCTGCAGATGTTGACAACCAAAAGGGAGTTGGGAAATGACTCAACAACGTGTTCCTTGGTCACTATTCTCTTAACAATTTCAATGTGTTTGAAGGGCAGAGGGAAAGTTAAAAAAGTGAATCTTCTTTACAATCAGCTATTGTAGCTAATTTGGTCTAATTCCTTGTCTAATCATCACCCAGCTTAATATACTGGATATGTTATATGTTAATATAAGTTGTTTTGGTCAGAAGATGGCAATTGCCAGATGCATCTCCAACAGCCAAATTATTTTCCTTGAGGCAGCTGTATCAGAGCTGGCCAACATCTTGGCCCTCCCCAGCACTAGGACCACTCAGACTGGAAGCAAACATGGTCCTCCCAAACAAATGCTACAGTTCCTTTCTTTTGTGGGTATTAATAACCCCAGAAATTATTTTCAGAGCTATGTGATGTCTGACAATGAGCTGGCAGGGCTTATATGAGGAAGTCACATAGGGACTCACTAAAATGACATTTCATGACTGTTTGTTTTCACCCAGTTTTTATTTATTTATTTTTATGTTTTTATGGCCATTGTAAGCTTTAGGGACTACCATAAATCTTTTGAAAATATGGTTACCCTAACCCTAATAGTCCTGGTTAGCTGGAGGCCACAGCATGGTTTCTATTGCACAATGAGCTACGTCTACATGAACAGAGTCTTTATCTGTGCTCAGCTTTAGAGGAACAATAATAAGGCAAGGAGTCCCTAGGAATGCTGAGCTGTAGAGTGTCTAGTATGTTCAAAACGTTCAGGCCCCTGGCAGAGTTGAGTTGCAAAGTGTGTTGAGACGTTTAGCCTGCACATGAGGTGGTATATAGATTATGCTGTTGTTGTGAACAAACCACTACTGTGGTGGGAACCACCCCCATGCACTTACTGTAAGGGAAATACCACTACTGGACAGGGATGCCACAGAAACCATGTGTATACTGCTCATGAGTGTGACATTAGCTCTGTTGTGGAAACACTGCAGAGTACAGACGCCCCTGCCAGATGGAGGACACACATATCACAAGAAAGTATGCTTCCAGTAAACCAATCGCAAGTATTAATTCATTCATTCATTATCCTAACCCTCTTATCCTGAACAGGGTTGCAAGGGGGCTGGAACCTATCCCAGCATACATTGGGCGAAAGGCAGGAATACACCCTGGACAGGTCGCCAGTCCATTCACTCACATACTCATACCTATGGGCAATTTAGACTCTCCAATCAGCCTAACCTGCATGTCTTTGGACTGTGGGAGGAAACCGGAGTACCCAGAGGAAACCCACACAGACACGGGGAGAACATGCAAACTCCGCACAGAGAGGCCCCGGCCGATGGGTATTTGAACCTAGGTCCTCCTTGCTGTGAGGCGGCAGTGCTACCCACTGCACCATCCATGCCGCCTGCAAGTAAGTATGCTTCCAGTTAAACCAATCGATGTGAAGTCCGAGTACAGGTGCAGTGCTACAGCCAATCAAATTCAGGGGCTAAAGCTGGCTATTAGCAGGAATTTTGTTTTGCCCACCATCCCTTCGTGGCAGTCACAGACGGGCAACTCTGAATTTCACTCACCAATATGAAGGTTGAGCTTATCATGATAGCATCTCTATTTTATGAAATGATGCGGTTGCCAGTTGAGGAGATATTAAAATGTGGCTTCCATTGGTCTGTGTGAGTGCTAACTGTAGGCTATAATTTTGATCAAGCCGTTTTGTTCACAATTTAAAACCTGTCAGTGCATCTGCTCTGTGGGTGCCAAGCAGCCAATAGTAGAGTTGGTTCATTGACAGTGTTGACAGACACATATGTAAGTCAAATGTGGACTATTTGGCTTTGTTGCATATGCAGATGCACATAAACCAGGCCAAACTGAATGCTCTGGGAGACCATGCTCAGGATCATCAAAGTTAAGCCACTTATCCATTACACACAAAATCTCATGTCAACATTAACTGTCAAGTAAATGGTAGGACATGTCACTAAAATCTGAATTCTCTGTTTCATGTTAAAGCGTGCTCATTTTATTGCTGCACATGTACACTCACTGAGCACTTTATTAGGAACATTATTACTTTATTACACTTCTTCATCCGATTATCTAATCAGCCAATTGTGTGGCAGCAGTGCATAGCATATAGATGTACATAGGAGGAGCTTCAGGAGCTTCCGTTAATCTTCACATCAACCATCAGAATGGGGAAAAATGTGAGAAACTCAGAAACTGCTGATCTCCTGGGATTCACGTGCAATAGTCACTAGAGTTTGCAAAGAATGGAGCAAACAAGCAAACAAAAAATCTGCCTTGTTAATGGGAGATGTCAGAGGAAAAGGGCCAGACTGTTCAAAGCTGACAGGAAGGTGACAGTAACACAAATAACCACACATCACAACAGTGGTATGCAGAAGGGCATCGCATCATAACTCTAAGTGGATAGGTAACAGCAGTAGAAATCAAAAAAAATTGTCAAATACATACCTAATAAAGTGCTCACTGAGTGTATATTCATCGTAGAAGATGGTTAAGTGTCAGATTGTGTCTGACTTTTTGAATAAAATCTCCCCTGATTTTCAGTCTTCCAAGAAATAAAAGTAGCGGAACCTGAACATTGTTGCAGCACTCATGAGACAGCATGACCTGCGTAGATCAAAAGTACTCTGAGAGAGTATCCATTGTCACAAGCAAGCCCAGATTACAAAATGAGCATCACCAATCACTGACACTGTGCATAAGATTTCAGAGTTAATAAGAGTTAATTCCCCTTCAATGCCAAAGAAAACCTGTGAGAACCTTTTTAGAGCTGTGGAAAGCCCCTTAAGGTCTGTAGTCAGTGAGCTGATGAGTTTTGTGGCAGCAATCACACACAGGGTTTCGTTTCAGGGCTGACTCAAATAATTATATTTAAATACTTAATTTCAACACCAGTAATATTAAAGTAGGCTATACTGAAAATTTTAAAAGAAAAAGCCTATTTTCATACATTTTCAGCACAGATTTGCACATGATTGTTAATATTATTTTAATATGTTTTTCTAAGTCAATATAGCACATTGAAAATTTTGAGTGTGATACAAAGTGTAGTGGGTGTGTGCGTGGCGTGCATGTGTGGAGTCGGTGTGTGACTGAGTAGGAGTGGAGCCTAGTTATGAAGGGTTCTGCTACCCACACATTCCCCCTGCTGTTTGCTGACAATGCTTCTCATACAGTGGGAGAAACAACCTGGCCACTAGTTTCCGAGGTAGGTCCATTCCAAGAAGTGACGCCAGACCCACTCAAATCAAAGGGCGACAATAAAGGCAGCAACCTCCAAACTGTTTCCATTCTCAGTGCAGAGGAGTTTCACCTATTCATTCAGCTGAGTAAGAATTACCCCTATCCCCTACCCCTAACCTATGACAGCTACTCAGTTGTGAAACTCGCTAATTTTACTTGTTATATGTTTTCTCCAGCCTGTTAAGCCCTTTCTAAAAGCAGTTATGTATTGGAAGTGATAGGCAGGAAGCTGCTATCAGCAGGAAGGGAAAGCCCTGAAGAGAACAGGGATGTGACAGTGAAATTAAAGAACACAAACAAATGTCTTATTTGGAATCTCATGCATAGACAGCATATTCAAATGAAACTCCTGGAAAGGTTGTTTGCTGTGTAATCTGTTGGAGGTACATTCATTCAAGTGAGCAATATAGAGCGACTTCCTTTTTTCTTAATTCTTTATTCTATTCATCTCTAAGTGAATGGTTCAGCCACTGAAGAGTATGTTATTCAGTTGGTATCTTTGACAAGCTTTCAGGACTGAAGCAAAGGATGAGAGCTTCAATGAAATTGTCGTTGCATCTTCCGAGAACTTCCACCACAGTTTTCCTCCTGTGCTATTTTGAAGCAAAAGCATGCTTGTTTGGTTAGGGAGGGAGTTCTCTTTGATCACGGAAACCACTTCCTTGCTGGAGCTTTACCAAAAATTCAGTCTGCAAATGTATTTCACAGCAAAGTCATGCTTGTTACAGTCAGTTAAGATCTGATCAATTATATAAAGAGACACGTACACAAAGAACATGGCAGAGGCGAGAGGTTGCACCAACTAGTACTGTTAAATAAAACTGGGTATTTCAAATTGTAGAGAAAAGGGGGAGGAAAGCCTAACACATTTGAATAAGTGTGACATTCAAATGACAAAGGGCAGATAATATTGTGATTAGACTGAATCATATTCACAATATAGTACTGGAGATCAACTGTTGTGGTTTTCCAATCAATCTTTTCAAGGTTCTTTCAGACTTTGTGCAGAATTCTTTAAGCTTTTCAATAAGGATGATGAGGCAGAATCTTCCAGAATATCAGACTTTATTCTTCAAGTGTAGATCATAAAGCCATGGTGTCTCTGCAGAGTGACCCAAAATCCATTCAGACACAAACAGCCTTATTTCCCCCCAACAGGTGTCTCTTTTCACCACGCCACAATGATTTCAAACTATGTAATAAGGATAGGTCAATTCTGATTGGTTGGTGTCATAAGTGTAAAAAATAAAAAAATATGTTTGTTCACTCTACAACTGCCTGGAGAGTCTGGAAAGGGTCCAAACTGCCCTTCTACTCCTTACAGGCCCTGCAGCTACTAGTGGTCCTGTTTAAGTGCATACAGTCAGTGAATAAGATACAGTGAGTGTAGGCTTAATTAATACAACAGTAAGACTTCACACAACACTATACTTTGTCACATCTATATGGGTATATATTGTCTATGCATGTCTATTTATCACATTTATCTGGATCTAAGTGCATTTTACCAATCATGAGTACATATATTTATTTCACATTTGTGGCTACCAATCACATTGTCTATATTGATTATCACATTAATATGGCTTTTGATATGAGTGCATATTAGGTATATATTACCATACAGGTATATGATCCATTATATTTCAACTTAATATTTCCTTTAGCCTTTTTTTTTGTTGATGATTTTAAATTATTTCACATTACCAGATTCTAATTTTATGAAAAGCATTTTGCCACTTCCCAGTACCCCGTGACATTCCCGCTATGGTGCTAAGGCAGGGGGAGCTGTAGCAAAGATGGCCAGGAAGGGTCGGGTCCCGTCGTGCTTGTCCACCTTGCGGACGTCCACAAAGCCCACAGCAGTCAGGGCTTCCATGTAAGGCTCCGGTTCTATGGGGATGCCCTGGAAGAAGCCCTTCCTGACGCCAAGTCTGAGGACCTCCAAATCCACCGTGGCCACCATACGTGCACCTGCACATTGTCAAAATACACTCAGTGAGCGATTTATTAGGTAGGCCTATACCGCAGCTTGTTAATGCACATATTTAATCAGCCAATCGTATGGCAGCAACTAAATGCATAAAAGCATGCAAAGCAAAGCTTGATGTGGTCAAGAGGTTCAGCTGTTGTTCAGACCAAATGTCAGAATGGGAAAGCATTACAGAGGTGTTACTAGAATGTTATCTTTGGGTGGCCATTTAGAGTATTTGGGTGGGCAAAAGCAAAAGCTTTCCTTTTCATGAATAGGGTATGTAAACAAAGGCGTAGTTTAATTTTGATTTGTACAACTTGTACAAATGTACAACTCCTAGAATGCAATTGATAGCTAGCTAGGGTAAACATCAATACAGGTAAAAGAAGACAAAAGTGAGTTAGAATGGAGACAGTACAACAACATTTTCTGTTTGCCTCCCGAGTGCAATTAAATCACACAGGCTACTTGCTGAATGCTGTGTTTAGCGCCAAGATGATGTTAAGTAAATGATTGGATCAGCACATATAACATATGATGGCGATAGGGGAGGTTGAACAGTAAAAATACAGCTCAATGCAGTCATTTCTAGATTCTATGTGAATCTAGGATGCGAGTTTGGGATCTTTTTGAATGGTGCAATCAAACAGCCAAATCAAAATATCTGCCTCATCCCCATCCCCATCCCCCTGACAGTGCCCACGGACAGCTAGCTCATTTAGAGACATGCAGACATCGCTCTAATGTGAGGAATACTAGAGGCATGTTTAAGGAAACCACCATGTTATTCATTCACTCTCTTCCAATTAGTTTATCTATGTTTCGTGAATATGTATTCTCATTTGGAAATCCATCCATCCATCCATCCATTACCTTTTTTTTTTTTTTTTTTAGATATTTTTTAGGCCTTTTTTCAGCTTTATCGGACAGTATATAGAGACAGGAAGAATGGGGGCGAGAGAGAGGGAAAGACATGCGACAAATTGTCAGACAGTCGGATTCGGACCGTTGACGTCGCGGCTCACAATGAGCATGTGGTCAGTGCTCTGCAGGCTGCACCACCAAGACACCCCATCCATCCATTACCTTAACCTGCTTATCCTGAACAGGGTCGCAGGGTCCCAGCATACATTGGGCGAAAGGCAGGAATACACCCTGGACAGGTCGCCAGTCCATCGCAGGGCACACACACCATTCACTCACACACTCATACACTCATACACTCATACCTATGAGCAATTTAGACTCTCCAATCAGCCTAACCTGCTTTGGACTGTGGGAGGAAACCGGAGTACCCGGAGGAAACCCATGCAGACACGGGGAGAATATGCAAACTCCGCACAGAGAGGCCCCGGCCGACGGGGATTCGAACCCAGGACCTCCTTGCTGTGAGGCAGCAGTGCTACCCACTGCACCATCCGTGCCGCCTTGTTTGGAAATGATAACACCAAATTTGTGACAGGCAAAGCTAAAGCAGGCATCACGTGACACAGAATATTCTTAGCCATGGTCAAGACTGGTACCAGCCTCCATGAAAGCTTCTCACAGTTTATCCAAAGAGTTTATCCAAAAAGGGCCAGACTGGTCGAAATGGAAAAATAAGTCCAATAAATACCTAATAAAGTGCTCACGGAGTTTATACATTTACAATTTTATATTGGTATTGTTGTTTATCCTAAAACTTAGTTCTATCAAAAATAATTTCGTTAGAACTTTTAATTATGCTGTATGTGCTATCCATGTCTAAATAACGAAAGGGTTTAGGTGACCAGCCATATGGAATTCTGTTAGGGTGGTAAACAACTGTAATGTGCATGACTGTACAGCAGAATGCCATGCTATAATAAGAGCAATGCAAAACAAATGCTAGCTGCTATTATTAAGTGAGCTAGATTGTTAAGTAACAATAAGCTACAGTACCATCATTAGTTACAAAGAACTCATATTACAAAACAGTGGAGTCATCATGTATAGTAACATCTGGAAACATCATCCAGACCTCCTTTAGATAACATTTCTTTTGGATAAGCTTATCTGTGTACTCATACATTCTTGTAACAAGACAAATTGTTGTTTGTTAGGTTAACATTACACATTAGTGATTATAATGGGTATATGTGTATTATTGGTGATACCACACTGATGTCTGCCAAAATAATTGTCATGTACTGATGATGTAATGTAATGTAATGTAATGAAAAAAAGTAACGGCTATAGTGTAACTGTGCCCTACTTCTGTTTACCTGGCTTCATGACCCTGAGTAGCTCAGTGGAGGCAGCAGTCTTGTCAGGCCAGTATATGTGGCAGCTGGAGTGGTAGACTCCATGGATGCATTGGTCAGGCAGGGGAATGCTCTCCACCCGCCCATGCAGCAGGTGCAATTTACCTGCACCCAGGTGAGAGGCCAGCCGCACCTGTGCCACTTTGTGCATGTACTCAGATTGGTCCAGACCAAACAGCTTGCCTTTCGGGCCAGTCACAAACTTTGTAGCTTCATGCAACCCAATACCACTCCCAAACCCTACCTGTGAGAATAACAGCCAATCAGTAGTCATCACAAAATGACCAATCATGAACACACAACCCACCAATAACAACATGAGTCAGCCATGAGCACGATACAGCCATTTACATCATAACAACCAGGTGAAGAATGACAATGGAAGTTTGAATGTAATGACGATGTTGTATCCTGCCTTGGTTACATGCACATATGTGGCATTGATTGAGGTAGGGTGGTGTTATGTGTTGTTTAATGTAATATTATATAAATATGTGTGCAAGATGATGAAGTATTTGTTTACCTCTAGAATATTGTGGCCAGGTCGTATTTTGCACAGTTTGACAGCATTCTCAATCAGGAAAGTGTTGTTTACCTCCATACACTGCCAGGCAAAGTAACCCATGAATTTCTTCTTAGGGTGAGATAAGTGGCTTGTAAGGGAATTAGCCAAGAAGCCTGATTCACATGCCATGCAGGAGGACCAAAGATGTCAAATCAATGTAAATGAAGGGCAAAAAAGGGCAAGAAGCCGAAACATAACAAATAACATCATGACATCAACATCATAACATTAACATTATAATGGTCTGGATCAACATTCATCATTTGTCTTAAATAAAATGATAAAATGGAATGAATTATTGCAACATCAACATACAGAACAGGAACAAAGCAACAAATGGGCAGTCAAAATTACCTGGGTAGTAAGAAAAACCCATGAACTTAGCTACAATCATGTCGATTATATACTTTTTCATCATGTGGGTGGTCCTGATTGACATTTTGCTTCTGAAAAAAATGTTTTGATTAAATATGGATTAAAATAATATCAATGAACCCAATGCAAATTAATACATTGTTCTTAAAAGTACTGTATAATAGCAAATTAAAAAGTTTACAGACAATAAAGTGATGATTTGGGATCATTTCCATCTGAAAGTATTTTCTGGACTTTATTTAGGAAGTACACTGTGTAGTACACTGATTGCTGAATAAAGATCTTTAAACACCATTCAGAAATAAACCCTAGGTAATGCAAGTTACCTGTGAGTCAGCATCCAGCTGTGCTGCAAAGGTTAACCAGGTTTGTTAAACATACAGAGATAACATCAGCAGGGCCATTGTTGTTACTGTGACTCTTTATTTGATGATTTGTTGTTTTTCCAGTAAACCCTGGGTATATAGAGGGAAATGTGGAATGGTTCGAGGAGACTCGCTAATATGACCTCCTGTGAACCATTCAGGTATAGCCATTCATATTACACTGTTGTAATTATATTTCTACACTGCACATTGTTTAATAAATTGTATTAATTTGAACCTGCATCTTCTTGACTCGCACCACAGCACACTGAGCAGTTTAGAGCCCTAACAGACATAGACAACATAGGATACCTGTACTCGCCTATACACTAGTGCCATCACAAGATACATAAGCGCATCACTGTAGGCTATACAGGCACGTCTGTGTCTACATAGATAGATAGCGATCGTATAGAGCCACACTACTGGCAGACATTTGCAGTTCCTTTTGTTGAACTGTTAGAACAGAGGAACAGTGAAACGTTCAGATAAGTCAGATAAACAAGAAAACATTTAATTAACCCTGTTCCAGTACCATCTGGTAAGACTACACGTGTTTCCTTCACCTCTCACATACTTCCGCTTTTTGGGGGGCTCCTACACTTTAATTGCAATCAAATTACAAGGTCACAAATCTATTCTAATACAATTTTAGACAGAGCGCAAAAAGTAAAAATGTTATCATTCCTGGCAAGAGTTTCTACACACGCGGAAACAGATCTTCCAGACTCTTTGCTTCTTCTCATTAAATGCAGAAACCAGGCCTTTGACCTCAGTCATTAAAACGGGTCCACAATTAGCCATTTGAAATTTAAAGCCATACCTCCCCAGGTGGTGGGATTTGGTCAGGTGGTCGAGGCAAATGGCTTTCATTGGGACAGATTTTGCACAGTTTTCCCTAGGTTCCTGGATGGTTATGATGTCTTAGGTATAGTGTTGTGGAAATTAGACCATTGCACCAGTCGCACTGAGCCAAGCTAAAAGATTCCAAACATGAATATTATCTAAACTGGCTTTGCCATGAAACATCTAATGCTTTAAGCATCATTTCAGTGACTGAGATCTGAGAGAGAGATGTGAGAGGGAGAGCATAATTCAGGAGGTCAAGAGAATAATGCCTGGGGCCCTGCAGGAGGTAAAAGATGTTGCAACATGTCGTGGTTGCAGACTTTATGACCCCACTACCAGCATTTTGATTTAAATAAAAGATACATTTCTGTCCAATCTAGGTCTATACCTTTCCTGTGCATAACATTACTTTGTATGAAAGAAGGGGAAAAAAACAGCTCCTATAAAACATTTCCAGAATAAAGCAGTTGACAAATAAAACAGTAAACAAATAAAAGAGCTAAAAGATACAAGATAAAGAGATGAGACCAAAAAACGGAGTCATTAGGCCACCCAAAAATGTACTGACCTGTTGGTTCTTTAGGCATTCACACTGGTCCCTCAATGCAGGAGTAGGCACTTGATAGTTTCTCTGCAGTGAATGTGTTTATATAGAGACCATTTTAGTGCATCATTTGAGTTCTCAGCAACATGGGGCAAGAAAAAAAAACTGTGTACACAATGTTCAGATTGATAATAACCTGCACTTCTGTGCATACTATAAGAACAGAGCATGTTTGCTACTTGTAAACTCATCTCATGGAATCTAATCCTACAGCAGTTTCACCCTTCTTCCCTCCATTGGAATTACCTGGTACTGCATGTGGTTGAAACTTCTGTAGGGATAGATCCCATGCAATTTGAAATATGGCGGTGCTCTTTATTTATTTTTTAACCCAATGAGCTTACAAGACTCCATTTTCATTTAAAGATTTAACTTTTGAATGCAATTAATTTATTATCTGCTTATATAAGCAGGCATATCGTATAATGAAATAGTAAGTGTTTATGGACATTTTTATACAGTTTAAAGCATTTGTAATAATGAAAAAACTGGTTTAAGGAGGTGGTTTTAATGTTGTAATAGTAATGGAATGCCAATCATTTTAAATGTCTTTTTTTGCAGGCGAGAAAGAGAACATTGCTGACACATTTGCATGGCGTTACGGGCAGCTGTTATCATTTAACTGACTAATGTTTCTCACTAAGAAACAAGACCAGTTGTACCGTACAGAATGAGACGGACAAACTGAACTCACATAGCGTATTTATGTAGATAAACTTTCAAGGCTAAGAAGCACATGATGAAGGAATATGTACTGTAGGCTAATGTGCCTATACAAGACGATACAGAATTGGGCACCAAGTGTGAATTAAAATATCTGGGCTTGTTAGTACATAGAAATGAAAGAGAATTACATACAGTGAACTACATAGTTTATTTTGGTAAATCTATTGTTTGGCCTCTGACAGTTTTTTCTTATTTCTCAGCGTTACAATGGCTTACTTGACTGTCATTGGCACAACTCTGGTCCTCATGTTGACCAACACCAATAACAGACTCCAAAGGCAATCAAAACAGATCTAGGTATCATCGGATAATCCGTAATTAATTTGCAATTCAAAAACGAAAAACGGTAAATCTGTTATTTGGTTCAAAACCAAAAACGAGAAAAAAAAACGATCCAATATTGTCATTTATCATTTTTCACCTTTTTGAATTTAAGAATGAAGAACGGTGGACAGACAGTGGGGGTGAAGCGCAATTAAGATGTAAAAAAAGTATATGCAAGGTGTTGTCAGGGAGAATGTGAGCACACAGGCTATTGTTGACCTGTAGCTTCAGATTGAGAACGTGAACTAGTTGGTGATATGTAGCCTAGGGTAGTAGTAATATATTTTAGTTTCGTATAATTCATAAACATTTGGCAATGTGGAAGCTCAGCCAGAAACTTTGAAGTTCTGGCTACGTCAATTCACCAGCACAGGTCACCCGTTATACCTACTATGAAGGCGCCCTACAAAAACTCAGAGGCTAGTTACACTCAGTGAGCACATTAATAGAACTGTAGAAACTGATAATTCCTCAATTCCTTCCTATTTTTACCCTGGAAAACCTTAAATATCTCGCAAATGAATGGGAATATCGAAAAGCTGTGAACAAGCACACCATTCTGTGGGAGGAATAGGCAGACAAAACACCGGCGGAATAATAAATAAAACTTTCTGATAACAATAACTTTTTTTGCACCGCAAACAGGGGTAAACGTAGACAGTTCTAAAAATGCGAGTTGTAACGTGTAATAGCCTAATTAATTCAAGTTGTAATCACAGTGCAAGTTAAATTTTGTATGAACTAAATGTTTTTGACAATGACGATTATTAAATGTGGCATTTATTTACATGTGTTATTATTGTCTGTGTAAGTAGTTTCTTGAAGAACATCAGCAGCAGAACAGTGTAGCATTAAAAGACGGAGGAATTGCATTGTTGATTCGGCAAAATAATTTCAGAATGACATCACGTTAAAACAACTCATTTAATTATTTCAATAATAACAGGTAATTTCTTTGAATGTTACAAAATTGTTGAATAATCGTTGGTGTAGGCCTGCTTAATAGGCCTAGCCCTAAACATAGTCATTTATTTATTTATCAATTTCACCACGCCTCGCACCCGCCGGTCTTGCAGTGGGTATAGTGGGTGACCTCTGCTGGTCACTTGAGGTAGTTTCTGGCTGAGCTTCCACCTCGCCGATTGTTTATAAATGATACGAAACTAAAATATATCTTAAATATATATATTCCCTCACAACACGTTGCATAGACTTATTTACACTTCGCTTCCGCTTCACCCCGGCTGTCTATCCACTGTTCTCAATTCTTAAATTCAAAAAGGAAAATGCTAAAAAAAAAAAGGAATTTCAACAAAAACGAAAAAACAGCTCCGTTTTTGGTTTTGAAACGAATAACAGATTTACGGTTTTTTCGTTTTTGACTTGAATTTAATTTAAGAATGTGAATTTAAGAATAGAATTTAATTTGAAAATTTTAGTGAAGTGACGTATTACCACACATTCCGGTACAGTAGGTGGCGGTATGCACCGTAACGTTGGTTTTAATTCAGCCAAAGGTGAAACAAGAGGAACAGTGGCGGGGGTCAAATCAAACTCTGTTGCTTGAAAGCATGCGCCGTGGTTCTAATAACAATAATAATTAAATTTACAGCGTGTATTGTAATCGCTCATCGTACAATTACTGGGGGAGTGATGTAGCCGAAATGTGAACGATTTTATTTGCACAACCTAGTCCTGAATAATAGCTAGCAAGTCGAATCAAGTGTGCACATATGCGAGCAGGTAGTTCCAAAAATCACGCTATTCGTCATGAAGCGATTCACATTTTAAATTTAACGTGGTGTGTGGCTCATGTCAAAGTATGTTGAGACGTAACGTTATATTATGCCAAAGAGCGTTTTCTCGACCGTTAAGCACGAGACTGGTACTGGGCATAGAAACTAGCTGTGATGACACAGGAGCCGCTGTTTTGGACGAAACTGGCCTGATACTTGGGGAATCTTTACATTCCCAGAAAGATGTGCACTTAAAGTAGGTATATTTGTTTGTATAGCTCTATCAGCATTTATCATGCAAAATAATAATGACTTTTGTGTACAACTGACATTCTTCGCAATAAATATCACATTGAAAACATTCGGGAAACGTTTTCTTACTGAGATATTTTTCAGAACAGGGGGGATTATTCCTGTGGTGGCCCAGAGACTGCACAAAGAGAACATAGCTCGTGTGGTCCAAGAAGCCCTCGACAAGAGCGGAATTGCACCCAGAGACCTGTCTGCCGTGGCGACCACAGTGAAGCCTGGTCTTGCCCTGAGCCTGGGAATTGGGCTGGAATACAGTCTGAACTTTATTCAGCGACACAAGATGTCTTTTATCCCTATTCACCATATGGAGGCACATGCTCTAACGGTCAGGATGAATCAACCGGTGCCGTTTCCCTTCCTGGTTCTCTTGATCTCAGGAGGACACTGCCTCTTAGCTGTGGCCAGAGACATCGATGACTTTCTCCTTTTGGGAAAGGCATTGGATGAAGCACCAGGAGACACATTAGATAAGGTTAGGTGCAGTTTTGTTACCACTTGTTTTAATGAATTTTTTTGTAAATGAATGTCCCTATTCGGCGCTGTTTGTATTTGCAGGTAGCAAGAAGATTGTCTCTGGTGAAACACCCAAAGTGCTCCACTTTGAGCGGGGGCCAAGCTATCGAGCTGTTGGCCCGAGAGGGTAACAGGTTAAAGTTCCACTTCAAGTCTCCCATGGGGCAGCATTATGATTGCAATTTCTCTTTCGCTGGTCTCCGAAACCAGGTATCACGGATGATAAGCAAAAAAGAGGAGGAAGAAGGTAAAATGATTATTCAGATTGTGTTATTGGAACCCCTAGCATATTTCTTTGTAACTTTTTTTTTTGGGGGGGGAGGGTGATGGTTTCACCACCACAACAACCATCCTGCTAGTGCAACTTTTATGAATGTGTGTGACATTCCTCAGGGCGCTAAAGAAAATACCCTAAGTAATAACTCTTATTAAAGAGAGAGTTCTTATCTCTGAGGGACTCAATCCATGGTAACTGGATTTTGACGGACAGGTATTCAGAAGGGGGAGATCCTGTCATGTGTGAATGACATAGCTGCAGCAGCTCAGCATACTGTGGCCTCTCACATTGCCCGCCGCACCCATCGAGCCATCCTCTTCTGCAAGGCAAGAGGCCTGCTGCCTCAAAGCAGACCCTCTCTGGTGAGACATATCTTCTTTTTGTTTGTTTGTTTGTTTACGTGTCATTATGCAAGGTGTATGGCACAACTGTCTTTTTCATGTAGTGTGCAAGTGTGTTTGTAGCTGCATTTTTAGGAATCAAAAAATGAATGATTCCATTGTTCTCGGTCATTACATATGGGAACTATGATTTAAGTATCTATGGGCAAGGCCTCTACCTATTTTCAGACTGGAAGCATGACGTTGGTTGACTGGAAAAAGTTGTAATTCTAATACAAAATGAACGTAACGAAAAGCAGTTGGACATGAGATGCAATGCAAATAGGACACCTTACAACAGGAATCAGCAACTCACGGTCCTCAAGGGGTGGGAACTGCTGGTTCTCCACACTCCCTTTACCTAGGAGTCAGATGTAAAGGTAGTCTGGCCCTATTCGTGGCAATAATTAACCGGGGGAAAAAGAATATTTGGATTTGAGGGCCAGAGTTGATGATCCCTGCCCTCCCAGTTGTAATGTTTCTGGAACAATTTCCTTTCCAGGTAGTGTCTGGAGGAGTGGCCTGCAATAATTATATTCGAAAGACTTTGCAAATCGTCACAGAAGCGACCGAATTCGATTTGCTCTGTCCACCAGCAAAGTTGTGCACTGACAATGGAGTCATGATTGCATGGTAAGTGTTCTAAAGTCTGCATAAACCAGAGATGGAAAATAAAACTCCTTCCCTGTATTTTGTTTTAATCACCCGGATTTGCTAAATAGCCCAATTCTACAGCCAGGAGGTAGAACTAATTCATGAAATCAACTGGCTGAGTCCTTACTTGAAGAATCACCTGAGGACTTTTTTGACACCATACAAATCCCACCTTCAGCATGTTTCCTATCTCTTCTGTCTGCAGGAATGGGGTTGAAAAGCTAAGAGAAGGAAAGGGGATAGTGACACATGTTGCTCATATCAGATACGAACCTAAGTAAGTCTCAAGCCCCCCCAGGACCAGGCGTTCCCCACCCTGTTCCTTGAGATCTACTGTCATGTAGGTTTTCACACCAACCCTAACAGTGCTCACCTCATTCAGCAGTAACGCAAAGCAAGAGATCTTAATTGAGCTGCTAATCAGTAGAATCAGGAGTGCAAAATTAGGGGTCAAATTAAAATGGTATGGTAGATCTCCAGGAACAGGCTTGGAAACCACTGCCTGACTGCCAACAATGAGATTTTGGAGGATTTACTTTACATCAGACTGGAAAATATTGCTTGTAATGTTGTGTATATAGTGGCCATTTTAAACAGTATGAGAACCTGACTTTCGACACTGAAATATGAGGTCATAAGCCCTGTATTCTTTGTTCTAGGGCACCTTTGGGCACGGACATAACTGGGCAGGTGAAAGAGGCAGCGATTCAAGTGCCACCATTAAAACTGAAGATCAGCCAATGATAATGAGTGTTGTGTTTTCTGTGTAGTTTTGATCTTTCACATATAAATATGTGGGGCGATTAGCTGAGCAGTTGTCTGGCAGTTGGAGGGTTGCCGGTTCAATCCCACCCTGGGTGTGTCAAAGTGTCCCTGAGCAAGACACGTAACCCCCAATTGCTCCTGATGAGCTGGTTGGTGTGCATGGCAGCCAATCACCGTTGGTGTGTGAGTGTGTCTGTGAATGGGTGAATGAGAAGCATCAATTGTACAGCACTTTGGATAAATTCTGCTTTATAAATGCCAACCATTTACCATTTAAATAAAAATCGATTAAATACATGCATGTTTACCTTATTTATGAAGAGCTTTATTTATCAAGAATTGTTTATCTACAATTGTTTATGTGACAAGTTTGTACAATTTTAAACATGTTCAATCATGAAAGAACTGGTTTAAGCAGGTTTTAATGTTGTGGCCATTCGGTGTACCATTTTTACTATATACACCTCATGCGATTATCTAATCAGCCAATTGTGTGGCATCAGTGCAATGCATACAAACATGTAGATACAGGTCAGGAGCTTCAGTTAATGTTCACATCAACCATCAGAATGGGGAAAAATGTGTACTAAGTGACTGACTATGGAATGATGGTTGGTGTTGGTGGTGGTTGGTGGTTTAAATATCTCAGAAACAGCTGATCTCCTGGGATTTTCACGTACACTAGTCTCTAGAGTTTGCAGAATGGTGCAAAAAATATTTTTTTTAATCCAGTGAGCAGCAGTTCTGCAGACAGAAACGCCTTGTTAATGAGAGACGTCAGAGGAGAATGGCCAAACCGGACAAAGCTGACAGGAAGGTGACAGTAACACAAATAACCACACATTACAACAGTGGTATGCAGAAGAGCATCTCTGAACACACAACGCATCATAATTCTAAGTGAATAGGCTACAGCAGTAGAAGTGTAAAAAAAAAAAAAACCTAATACCTAGTGCTTACAGTGTATATTTGTTCAATTAAGATTTTTGACATAGTTGCAGTCCTGAAATGACAAAATCTATGATGTGTGGTTTCTTAAACGCGTGTCATTTTTGCGGGTTTGCCAAAGCTTTCACGAGATTCCTCACAGCTGTCAGACAACACTTCGGCTGACAAGGACCCCCTGCTCTTAGCATTTTCGAAAATACCCCGAGGTACTTCTTAAAAGTTTTTACATAAATATATTATCATGTATATCATGTGTTACATATGAATACATTTTAATAACATCTCTTTATTAGATTAAACACATGCATAATGTCAATCGAAGATATGGACTTCCAATTGTACCCAACCATAACTGTCAAGTAACATTAGCTAGATAAGTTATGTTATTTAAAATAAATAAATGTAAAAAATCTTAATGTAAATATATTAACAATAACAACCACAACAAAAACAACAATAATAGTGGAATAATAATATATTTGGACTGTATTCGACAGGAGGACATGGAGAGAGCCATGGAGGAGTGCCAGGCGGGCATGAAGGTGTGAGAGGCAGCCAGAAGGTTTGGTGTCCCCCGGGTCACCCTGGCTGACAGAGTCAGTGGTCGGGTCACCCATGGCTGCCGTAGTGGGCCAAAACAGTTGCTTGCACCAGAAGATAAGGTGGCTCTAGCGCAATACTGTGCCCCTACTGCTCGCAGCATGGGTTCCCCTTGAGAAAGGCCTGGCTGCTGGCTGATGTGTCTGCCCTACAACGGAAGAGGCATCCGAGGGAACCCAGCAACAAACTGGGCCAGACATGGTGGCTGAATTTTCACCAGTGGCAGAGGTGGTATCTTGCGATGAGTAAGCTTGTTAACATCGACAGAGGGAGGGCAGTGTGTGCACGCGAGGGAAAGGTGGCATGATATTTTCAGTTGCTGCAGAAGGTCATGAAGGATAGTGGGTTGAGGGTGAAGCCCAGACAATTCTATAATTGCGATGAGTCTGAATTCCCTGAATTCCAGATGGACAGGAGCAGGCAGAAAATAATAACATCCAGAGGGGCAAAACAAGCCTAAGTGCAGGAACTTGGCACCAGGGACCACGTCTCACACCCGGCGTGCTTCAATGGCGCAGGAGAGGATATCTCTCCCTTCATCATCTTTGGGAAGGGGTACCCTGGGGGGGCTTACACCACCGGTGGCCCACGTTGACCCAGTCTGGCTATATCGATAGCGAACTGAAATACTGTGCAGAAGCACAGATGAGCACAAAAGCCACCTGGACTTGGAGGCGATTGAGGCATCAAGGCGGGAAAATGAATAACTTAAATGATAAATATAAAAGAAAGTCTAATGGTGGCTAATCAAGAGATTGGCTTTTGAAATCAGTCATCTGCCAAAAAATAGTCATCTGTCATAAATGTAAGGATCAGCTTTGCAAACACATGGGCTATTCAAATGTAGGCGGTAGAATAGAATCAATCCATCTGAATCAATATTTCAGAGGGGCATTCTGATTTAAAATAGTTTTGTCATTTAAGTAGCATTTGGAACTAGACTGCCATACCTTTATCTAACGTGGGGAGGTGCTATTGGTCTACTTTTACTTCAGTTGACTGGAGGAGAATTATTGGAACCGGTTGCAACGTGTATTCGATGACGTTATCCACACTCAAGATTCGGAAGTCGGAAGCAGAAAACAGTCAGAAAACAGGGCAAGTAGCTTTATGTGTGGGCATGGAAGGCGTATAACGCAAATTTAATGTTTACCGAGCTAGAATTAAGAAAGCGCGTTGCAATTTTTTCTACAGTTCGGTTGCAATACACCTTGATAGCTCGTTGGCTAACCGTATTGACATTTTAGAGCTAATAATCATACTTTCACATATAACATTAACTCCGTTTAATATATCGTAAGCTGACGTGTAAGTTGTTCAGCTAACTTGCATGCTCTTCTATATAATACGACTATGAAAGCTGTTATTTTGGCCGCGGGATACGGGACACGATTGCTGAGAGATGTAGAAAATGATAAAACCGGAAAATTCCAACACCTCATTGGAATCCCCAAACCGATGCTTCCTGTGGGAAACTGTGCTTTAATATCTCACTGGGTTAATGCATTTAACACCAGCGGGTATGTGGATGCCATCTTTGTTGTCGTAAGTATAAAGCCCCTCAGTCATGAGCAGAATATGAAAATAGTCCGTCAGCTCAACCCGTTTTCCTCCCCATAACAATTATAAAATGTAGGCTAATTCAATAGCGCATTCGCAATTATGCAACACAAGGGGGGAAGTGATTCCACACCAACACTTCAACCTTTAACCCATACACAAAACCAAATTGCAATATGTCTCCATCAGAGGTGTTTAAAAAAAAAAAAAAAAAAACTTTTCTTCGAGGTTTGACATTGTTCTTTTGTGGTTTGACTTTGAAACTATGAAAGCATTATAAATTACCTTCCCTTCAACAGACCAACGAACTTTACCGTAAAATATTTGAGGAGTGGGCACGACCGTTTCCAAATGTCAGTGTCCTTAGTGATGGGACACAGAACAATGAGGTTGGTATTTTCTGAAATCTGTGTTAAAACCCCAGTTTAGAACGATACATCTCTGTTATGTTTTATCACAACTGCATTTTTTCACTCTAGGAACGCCTTGGTGCTGTGGCATGTCTTCAGCTCGCAGTCAAACATTTTCAAATAGAGGACCACGTTATAGTTATTGGAGGGTAAGCATTCAATATGGGGACGCATCTCTGCGTGTTACAATCATACAGTATATACAATTTCTTGTATGCTGTAAGTTTAAATGGCTTTGTGGTGCACAATAATGAAGCGGTTATTGGAAAATATTCTTTAAAAGATTTTAATTCCCACAGGGACACCTTATTCAAGGAGGATTTCAGTCTCTCCAGATTCACAAAGGAGTTTTTTGTTCAAATGGAAAAATGTGATGATGGTAATTTGGTGCTATCCTATCAGTGCAAAGATGAGGGTAAGTAACAACAAAATATAGGCTCTACGTTATACTACCTCCACCAATTGCATCTTAGTAACCATAATGAGGTCCTTTTCCATGTCTGGTCCATACTAAGGGTTGTTGCACAGTGGCATTGGCTATGAAACATTAATACTGACACTTTGTCCACCTCCTTCACAGAGACTTTGAAGTACGGTATTCTAGAAGTGAATGACGACCTACGGGTTTTCTGCATGAAAGAGAAGCCTCACCCCTCTGAAACAAACTCAAGGCGAGCTGTAAGTTACCCCCTGAGCATATCATGATTTTGCTCTGTTGCATTCTAATGCACTCAACAAACCAGCTGCAATATTGCAGAGGACATTCACATTTACCCATATGATACATTATCATGACCCTTGCCACTTTTTCTGGTCTGCAGTGTCCCTGCTTCTATATGTTCTCAAAGAAAAGCATTCCACTTCTGGACGAGTTCCTCCATGAAAAGAAGGTAAAAATGTCTTGCAATTGGTTGGCTTTTACACCTATGTCATGACTAAGCATAATCTGCGATGCTCACACTTGACAGGCGAGGCCCATTGAAGAGAAAGACGCACCTGGAAACTTTTTGTCTTGGCTGATACCAAGGTACTACTTCTGCAAAACTGTATTACATTAACCTTGATGCTCTTATTCAGAGTGATGGAAGACAGAGGGGAAACCAATGTGCTTTCTATCAATTAATATGAGCATTCCTGCCAGACCTGGCCAAAAACATTCCCAGACCACTGAGTGCAGATGCAACATCACTGAATCACTAGTGCAAGATGCCAATTATAACCAAGAGTCTGACTAAAGAGATTACACAAAGTGCACTCCATAAGTATTTGGAAAGTGACACATTTTCTGTTGTTTTGGCTGTATACTCTAGCACAAAACCAAGAATATGAGGTTTAAGTGCAGATTTAATTTAAGAGTATTTACATCCTCAACCAGTGATACGTCTAGGAATTAGTATGAAAGATGGGAGTGTTAGGTGGCAGAGATTGGTTGGGGGGGGGGCTTTGCAAGCCGTACCTTTGAATAGAGGCTTTTATTTAATCTCCAATCTTATCCTTTCTCCCCCACCAGAAAACCTGTGTATGTTCAAGAAGTATCTGGCCGATTTGACGTGGGAAACCTGCCTTCATATATTGAATGTGACACATTTTTCAAAGAGAATCTTTCAGGTGTGAAAACTTACTTGCAGTAGAATATGTATAGTGGTTAGGGAGTGTTCAATAGAAGAATGTAGTTTCAATTCTCCAGATGAGACCAAAATTAACATGCATTACTCCCCAAAAAAACTGCATTATGAAAAATAGAGATAAAACTTGTTTGCTTTTTCAACCAGCAATGTTGCTACAAAATAAAATAATGTAATATGTAAATTATATTTGGGGCGTAGTGGTTAAGGTAAATGACTGGGACCCACAAGGTCGGTGGTTCTAATCCTGGTGTAGCCACAATAAGATCCGCACAGCCGTTGGGCCCTTGAGCAAGGCCCCTTAACCCTGCATTGCTCCAGGGGAGGATTGCCAATAATGTAATATAATATTTAGGTTAATTGTCCTAATTCCGTAGAATCTTAATATTATTTCTGCTTTTAAATTAAAAGGTTTTGAAGAAGCCTAGCTAGCATTTTCCTAATGCTTCTATTGATATACAACTGTGTTTTTATATATTCTGTATGTACTGTATATGAATGCATGGTTGTTGGCCAACATATCATAGCTATTTATATCTTGCAGACCTTTTATCTTTTTTATATAACTGTGGATTGCTTTATCCTGTTTCAATATATAATCTTTGGTCTAGTGCCCTTTGGAATTTTAACTAAAAATTAATTGCTATTGCAGTCCGGCTGTGTACTTCATTAACAACATGTGAATGCAATGTCCTGTCATAAAGAAAGTTTGTATTTAGCTGTTTTTCTTTTCACATTGTTTTATAGTACGGCAATGTTGATGGCAAAGTTGTGAAATGCAGCTGGTATTCTTACCGGTTACACCATGTTACATTAGTTTCAGTTTATGCCATCAGGTAAACGGAAACAAGTCCCACAGTACAGAAGGAATCAAGCAATTTATCCCGGAATCCATTCAAATGCTGAATGCGAGGTTCAACAATGCAATTTGAAATTTGATGGTGAAGGGTTTAATCGGGGAGATATCTACATGGATGTAATATCTACATTATGTTTTGTGTGGATATACGGAGTTGTACTACTGTCCGTAAGTATTTGGACAGTAGTACAATATCTGTTCTTTTGGTTCTGTACTTCACCACTTTGGATTTGAAATTAAACTGAATATGAGGTTAAAGTGCAGACTGTCACCCTTAATTTGGTGACAATGCATCTTGAAATGATATTTTGGTACATGGTTCGAATGCAATAGAATCAATATTAGCTTCAAATATTACTTCTACTTTTAGATGAAGCCAGCATCATGTTGTATCATAAATATGAGTGCTCAGTTGATTTTTATATGGCAAAATTACAAGGCCTTTTTCTGCAATAAGCTCTGCGGACAGAGATGACTAGAATTGTGCATTCAGTAGCATTTATTAAAGATTTGACACTGTACAGAGAAAAGGGCTGATTAAAATTCATGTCAATTTAAGCGGTGTGGAGTCTGTTGCATTTGTCAGAGGCCCTTTCACGGCCATTCTCCAGCTTGGCGATACGGGAGCCAAACTGCATGGCTCTCTTGGGAAATGTGGTTGAGGGCCCCAGGCCCAGCTCTCGAGCTGCCAGCCTCAGCAGAAGCTTCTCCCCCAGACCACGAGGCAGAGAAAGATCTGCCTTCTCCCACACTGGCAGGCCATTCAGGAAACTCACCACATCCTCATCCAAGAAAGGGAACCTGAATCAAAATAAAACCAACATTCATTATCCTCAGTGTGCTGAACTGGTGCTGAATCTCCTGATAATGGCCCAATCATGGCTGCCTAATCAGAACTGCATGCCCATTCTATTGCCTAAATGTCCCCCACTAATTTGGAAGAACATAGATTAACACTTGCATATCCTCCCCAGAACTTGCAATCGGCCAGGGGTGCGTTTTCTCTAAGCAGTCCGCCAACTGAGCTGTGCCAGAGAACAAATGGTAGCTGGAAGAACTGGTGAAGGCAGCAGGTTCCCTACGATGAGTTACAGGCAATAAGGTTGCGACAACCATAAAAATGTATTCCCTTCTTCCATAGATGACTTCTGGGAAGATCTAGCACCAACAGGGCCAGGAATTCCATTCTAGCATTCAGTAGGCCCCCCCCCCCCCAAAAAAAGACTTACCTGGCCTCTTTCCCATGATCTCCAATGATCCGGTCATCCCTGCCCAGGTTTCGGGAGGAGATTCGCCCCAGTTCCATGACCAGCTCTTGGACCAGGCCGTCCAGGCCAGCAGTGTTATAGCGGACGCGGTGTCTGGAGTACCCGGCCAGCTGCTCGTCTGCCCCGATTCCCGTCAGAACCACCTGTTAGGGCACAGCAGCAGAGAGGCCTCCTCACCCAGTGACCTCCATATACATTCATCCCACACAAGCACAGCCCAGGGTGCACTGTAACACCTGTCCGCGACTCAACAGCGAAGCCTATTAATAGATTGGCAGAAAAAAAAAAAAAGATTCAAGGTGCAAGATTTGTGGAACATATTGAGATATGTTTGACCAAATGTTTGTTTGCAATAAAATGGACAAATATGGTTTCACAATATTGGAAACAATATTTTTCTGCAACAATGTTACATATAAAAAGTTTACACTGAAAGGGTAAGGTGATATGTCTGACCTTTGCAGCCGAGGCGTACGCTTTCTGTTCTGTGCCTTCTGCCGCTGTGCCGACTCCCCTAGCAGCAAACCACACAGCACAGCCAATGCTGTCGTCAAGCACAGTCTCTAGGGGATACACAAGATGGCTAATGCTTTTCAATCTCATTTCCTGGAGCTCTTCACGTGTGACGTTGATTTCAACAAAGTTCCACCTTCGGTCTGGGTTGAGTGCCTGCAGCTCCTTCAGACTGGCCCTGCCAGTAATTCTGTCAGGTACGCCAAAGGCATCAGATTCTGAAGGACCAGTGTCAGTGTCAACAGGTTTTAACTTGTTGCCCTTTGGTTTTTTAGATGTCTCTTTCTGTTTCTTTGGTTCCTGTAGTTTGAAGGCCACGTTCAGAAGATCGATAGTCTTCCCAACCGGGACGTGGCGGTCAGCTAACGCAGCAAGAATCACCGAGTCGATCCCACCAGAAAAAAGTATGGCGATATCCACCTCCTCGTCGGATGGTGGTGGTGCTGCCGTTTCACCAGGAAGACACTGCACACGCCTCCGCACCGCCTCGCTCAAAACCTCAATGAGCTGGTTAACGGTTTTCCTCTTTTCCCCACACTGTAATAATGTATCCAAGTCTTCAGCAGAGGGCTGAGGACTAAAAGCATCCAGTGGAAGAGGACAAATCTCAGTGACCTCTCGGTTCAAAGGACAAACTGGAGCACAAAGAAAGAGTCCAGAGTCATTCATTGTTACAGAAGCCCAACTGGACAAACCCTCCCACTTGTGGCTGGCAGGTGGAGGAACATCACCTGTATGAATCCAAGGGTACACCTCTAAAGTCAGCGAACCAAGTTCAGCCAAGGCTCTTAAATTCATCCGGTAAACCCCAACTGCTGGGACCTCCTGCCACTGTGGGTCACCAGTGCAGGGAACAGCGGTCGCTACAGAAGATAAAACCATCAACCTCTGCTCAGGACTGCACTGCCAGAGCAGACTCCGGCGACCAAAGAAGTCTCTGCCAAACCACAGGCAATTCTGTGCTGCCTGGTAATAAATGAAAGCCCAGGGTCCTCGAACCCTGGACAGGACCGATAGGACCTCGTCGGGTAGCTGGCTGTGGGAGAGGTGCTGGGCAAGAACATGGGTGTCATTTTCCTCCTGGCCCACAGGGAGACCCCCGAACACCTCCCCGTTCCAAAGGAACACGTTCCCACTGTCATCTTCAACTGGCTGAGGAGTCATGGGACCTCTCATGTGTAGGACATGAGCAGAAAATAGACAATGGTAGCTTAGGTCTTTATTTGTAGTCATAGTTTTTCTGATTTCTTGACTGTAGCAGGGCCCTCTCTTTCTCAAGTTTTCATATGCACGCGTCTCCAAAGCTGAACACACGGAGGACGTGCTCACCACACAGCAAATTCCACACATCCTGTTAAACTGTTTTCGTTCTACATGTCTTGGTAATCCTTTTTCATTCTGTCCAGTGACTCTGATGAAAAAAGAATAACAAGTTGCATTTTAACAGTCACATTGTAGATTAATAAACCGAGATGGCTAAAACAGGGACACAACAGGTCCTTTACCCAGAATTTCGTTTAAAAACGTTTGTTTGTTAATGACATAGTGGTCTTAAAATAAACATATTTTTATAATTGCTTAATTTGTATACTTACTTTTGCAAGCATTGAGGGTCTCTCCTTTCTCAGCCAAAAAGAAAATGTTGCTATTGGACTGCTGTACGTAAACTCTCTGCAGAAGAAATATGACTTTTAAACATAACTAACGTTAGATAGATCATTTATCCTCTGAAAATGCTATACAACAGTGCTTCTGCTCATTTGATCAAATTTGTATTATTACCAATTCAAATACATTTAATAATATAAAATCTACAGCGAGTTCAGAAATCACTAAATCAGTGTTTGTCAAGAAAAGGCATTGCGCTTCAGTTCGAAGATGACAAAAGCTGACTGAATACAGGGCCTGCGACCCGTACGACCCAACTTACCCAATTATTTATTAGCCTAAGCAGGCAAAATTACTGCTACCGTTAAATCGTTGTACAGCATCAACCATTCAGAAGGCGGATTAAACCAATTGCAAGATAATAATTACAAATACAAGAGTAGAAACGATCAGTTGTTAATCCTGATTACTCTCGAATTAATTACAGTTATCTCATGGTTAACTAAGACAGAAATGATCGTACCCTGTTTTTCTTCAGATTTGACAGTTCGTCGACCACAATCTTTTGTTCTTTTACCTGAATAAAAAACGCCATACATTAGTAAGCACGCCGCTTCAATATGGTATAATATCATATGTTAAGTATAGTCATTAATTGTGTGGAGTTTGGTTGAACGTAGCATTAGCTATCAAATGCAAGCGTGTTCAGTTCACAAACGTTTCGCCCAACTAGCTGCTTACCTTTTTATTTAATTCCTCTTTCAGTGCAGTTTCTCTTTGTGTATTATCTTCCATCGCTTGATGACATTTAGACGCCATCTCTTAAGTAATAATAAAAACCTACCATCAACTCAAATCAAACCGCATCTTTGGAAAGCGTAAATGCATATGACGGTCGGAGAAGAACGTACACGCAAATATTTTCTTCTGTGGTTTAATGGAGGTTTTCACAAGGTTATTGCTACATTGCCGCCACCAACTGGGCTGGAGTGCGGAGCAGTAGATTTGACAGAAGAAAAAGTAAAATTTAGTTTAGTAAAAATAAAGTTCATGATGTAACAAAATACTTGCTTGATGTTCTTCCTAAAAGACCCTCTAGTGACATATTAGTGTGGTTGGTATCCCTCAATGTCAATGTCAAATAACTTCTCTCACTCTTTCTTGTATCCTCTACACTGAAATACTCTACTGTCACCTTCCTGTCATCCTCGATCAGCCTGGCTCTTCTCTTCTGACCTCTTTCATTAACAGAATTGTTGCTCACTGGATGTTTTTAGTTTTTCACACCATTATCTGCAAACCCTAGAGACTGTTGTGCATGAAAATCGCAGGAGATCAGCAGTTTCTGAAATATTCAAACCACACTGTGTGGCACCAACAATCATTGCAGATCACATTTCTTCCCCATTCTGACATTTGGGCTGAGTAAGAGCTGAACCTCTTGACCATGTCTGCATGCTTTTATGCATTTAGTTACTGCCACATGATTGGCTGATTATTAAAATTTGTATTATGAACTGGTGTACAGGTCTACCTAAAAAAATGCTCACTGAGTGTATGCAGACTGCTTCAATTTTATTACAGTGTTTGCAACTATATGTAGGATATTAAGTCCTGTGTGACCAATTCTGAAATTGGTTTTATTTACAACTGAAAGAATTGGTGACTATTATTGCTTAATTACAGCATTTCTCATAATTACGTTGACATGGCTAAATACATTTAACCTGTAAAACAAAATAAATGATGTAATTTACATAATTGATCATATTTATAGTCACCTAAAATCACAAACGATTTCAGACCACAGAAACCAGAAGAGGTGAGTCAACTGTGTAAGCAACTGCTCATCAATTGTAAGTACTGAGTAAGACAAGAAAAACAAAAACTGACCAGGGTTGAGTGAGTGTTTTGCTTTAAATCACCAGATGGCGCCATATGAACTGAAGTGACATTTTACAGAACAGATAGTCTATTCCAGTAGTATTCTTTCTTTTTTGGCATTCACATAGACTAACAATTGTTTGCCAGATGAAACATTTTTGAATAATAGGCAGTGAAATTGATGTATGCTTTGTACTAAAGCCATAATTGCACATTTTCCCAAATTAAGAGGGGTAATGTAATGTGTTTCCATATTTTCATGTTCATTTTGCTGATCTGCGACACAGAACTTGATTTCAGGACAGTCAGTCATTCTAACAAGCATTCCACACACACAAACACACACACACACACATGCGCACATACAACCACACACACACACACACCGCTTGATTGATTTTGAATGGAGTTTGGAATGTAACTGCACCTGTTTATGGTTTATTTATTAAGTATAGAAGTCTGTCTATAGGCATTCATGCTGTCTATATAGATATAAAAGCAAAACGTTCAGTGCAATATCAACTCAGAAAGAGTACTTTTCACTATAATTCTACAACAGTGTATTGTGTCCCGATTGGATTCATTATAAAGTTTTGTAGAAGTGTTATATTCTTTAAAAAATACATTTTGCATAAACTGAAGATCATGCATTTATGTTATCCATAAATTAGAGCATACATTTAAAAGGTTTGGTTAAAGGAGAAATAAAACTGAGCTCAGTACTGGCCTGTATCAGCTTCCTCTAAAGATACATTCAGGTGAAAGCTACTGCCACAAAAGGTCATCATATATTTATACAGGTGTGATTACTTATGTCATTCTGCCTGGACTGGCACAATCCACATTATTACAACATTCAAGGACTTTGAGTCTGCAGTTTCAGCTGTTTGCGTAACCATTCCTTTCTCTTCCCACGCTTGCCACCAGCAAATATCTGACTTGTACAAAGTTTCTACAAGCAGTGATATTTTGAAAATTACATTGTTGTCCCTACATACAGACAGTTTCATCCGCTTATTATGATTGTTCAATAACATTTTTGAGCATTCCAGTCACTTACTGACTTGACCACCAGTGAGTTTAACAGGGTCTTACAGCGGATTATGTCCGCTGAAGAGACACATTTTTACTCATGGTTGCAACTCTTGATATTCCTCATCTATGTACCACGGTTAAGTTTCAACATTGTAATGTAATGGCTTATGTTAGAATACGGAAACTTAATAAAACAGGACATCCAGTGGAGACTATAGAAACATGTGTAGCAATGAAATGATCTTATGAGACTTGAACTCATAGGAGCGACTGAACAGCTGGTGGGATTTGTTTAGACCTGCAATTTCAGTCTGCTGGTGACCAGAGGCAGCTGTTGCATTTTTCAGTTAAGATGACGCAATGAAAGGCGAATATTATGTTCACATTTCAATTCAAACAGACTTTGTGGGTGTATTCTGTAAAACAGCAGGGCTCAATGTCATTATTGTTGTAATGATAGTCCTTGTGGTTTTTTGCTAACTCCCCTCTTCTTTTCGGTGTTTTAAGCGGCCGTTCTGATCCTTAGAGCAGTAGGCTGGACAACCGGTCATTGACACAATCCATGGTCGCTTGCGGCTAACTGTCACAAACACGTCAAACAGTGCTGTGTATGGGTTTTGTTTTGTTCCTGGTAAATAAATCCTGCATGTTTTCATATTGATTTGAAACACCTGTGGGGTGTTTGTGCCCTTATGCCAACAAATGAATGATGGTCAAATGGCAAAATGTCAAGTCAAGTCAAGTCACATTTATTTTTAAAGCACATTTAAAATGACTGCCGTCAACCAAAGTATAATTTCTTATTACTACATGTGTAAAAAATGAAAGCAGTGAAAAAACATCCACCATACTGCAATAATAATACATAAACATACAACAAAAACAACAACAAAGACAGTTCTCATGTGGAATTTAATAAAAAAGCACACGCACATGTGCATATTCTGTATATCTACAGAAGCTGCCTCTTATGCCATGTGTTTATGTTACTATCCTGCTTTAACAAAGACATGTACACCAAACTTTTCTTGCTACACAGTTCAGTCCGTAAGTATTTGGACAGTGACACATTGTTCTTGTTTTGGCTCTGTACTCCATGCAACCAAATCAGGTGACCATGTAACAGTCCTCCCCATTTTGGGGGACCAAAATAATTAGACAATTAGCTGCTCAGCTTGGCCAGCTGTGTGTGGTCTTGCATCATTGGGTCATGAACAAGAAAGCTAACACAAGGTCTAGAGTTACCTTTAGGTGCGGCATTTGCATTTTGTTGGTTGCTGTTGCATCTCAAAATGAGGAGCAAAGAAGTGGCAATGCTAATAAAGCATCACTAGGGAATATACCCAGCATCTGGTGATATACATGGCTCACAGACTTCAGGTATTCAACAAATGCAAAGGAGTTCCAACCAAGTACTAAATATGATGATTTTGTGTAGGATTATGTTGTTGTTTTTGGAGGGGTTATATATAAGAAAGGCTGTACATGTACATATACGGTATATGTAATGCAATGAGAAGTTCATCGTCATTATACATTAAAACTATTATGCTGTGGTCACATTTAAATATCTGATCCAGTCAAAAACATACCTCTGGATCCTTCACATTCACATTATTTTGGAAGCAAGGCACATCTGAATGCCTTCATACACACCCATTTTCTTGGAAATTATGTTTAAAAATATTTATTTGAATTTTTAGCATGATTTTATTTGCAATAATGTCCGTAATCCATGCCCACACAAGAAAGGAAAACCAAGCCTTTGGTTGTGTTCAAAGCCAAAGTGACCACAAATGTCAGTCAACAACACCTGTCTGCCCATAATCTAGCAATGGTAAAACAATGTTTTTCTTAGGTTGTTTAGTGACAAAGGTTTATGTTCATACTTGTATTAACCTCTTTTGGCTGTATTCATTTCATTGGTATGCAAATATACCAATTAGTAGGACTGATTGGATTTCCAACGGGATTTAAAAACAGCCTAGCAATCCTATCCTGTCACTAAGTGGTCATCAATTGGTCATCTCATTTTTAGCATTTTTAGCATTTTCGTTACAATGTAAAGAGTTATATTAACTATCCAGGCAGCAGGCTTCTTGTCTGTAATTTACAAGGAGGCTACAATGTATTTTATTGGAATAGGGTGGAGCGTGTTGAGTACCCTGTTAAAAGTTTCTCTGCCATGCTTCCTCTTTGGGTTTGTTACATTTCTGTTCTGACAAGCCAATTTAGCTTTCATAGAAATATAGATAAAAATCGCAGCTGAATAAGAATACACTTTTAGTGAATATAAATCAAAGGTGTTTCTTAAATAACCTTCTTAGGCCTTTAGTTCCCATACAAGTGGAAAGGGCATTGTGTATATGTCAAATACCATTTATATAACATAAGTATGTACGGTGTGCATAATGACTGAGCAATTTATTAGGTAGACCTGTACACCAGCTTGTCAATGCTAATATTTTATCAGCCAATCATGTGGCAGCAACTAAATGCATAAAATCCTGCAGACATGGTCCACTTTGACCGTGGAATGATTGTTGGTGCCAGACAGGGTGGTATCTTAGAAACGGCTTATCTCCTGTGATTGCTACGCACAACAGTCTCTAGAGTTTGCAGAGAATGGTGCGATAAACAAAAAACATCCAGTGAGAAACAGTTCTGTGAGCAAAAACGCATTGAATGGCCAGACTGGTCAAAGCTGACAGGAAGGTGACAGTAATGCAAATAACCACACATTACAACAGTGGTACACAGAAGAGCATCTCTGAACACACAACACAAAGTGGATAGGCTACAGCAGCAGAAGACCAATAAGTCAAAAGGAAATTAGACTAATAAATACCAATAAATGCTCACTGAGTGTATAAATGAATTCATATTTACGAATTGCATTTCTACAAATTAATAATAAGATGAGTGTTCAGTTCACCCAATGCCTCTTATCTAATCATTTTAAGGCTGCAGAAGTTTTTATTCTCTGTTTAAGTCGAATGATACAAAGACGTTTAGGCACATATACATTTACAGGACTAAAATCAACCACTTGAGTGGATTTCATCATTTCAAAACATTTTATCATACTGTAGAACATATTGATATCTGTTTCAAATCATAACTATTGAAACAAAATAAAAATAATCATCAATATGATATAAAGGTAATGTGATTACATTTTAACTAAATTCAGGCTACAATATGGAATGATTTATGGTATCAGCTCATGGATATACATTTACATTACATTACATTAATGGCATTTGGCAGACGCCCTTATCCAGAGCGACGTACAACAAAGTGCATACCCATAACCAAGGATAAGTGCGCTGAAAGACCCTAGAGGCAAGTACGATTTCAACTGCTACCTGTACAACAACGATAAGGACCAGGGCCTATTTCATTTATTTATTTATTTATTTGTTTATTTATTTATTTATTTTAAATTTTAAACAAAAAAATAAACAAACAACAAAGCAAAAGTGACCAAACTTAACTAGCCAAACACTGCTTACCTAGCCAAACTAAAAATACCGATACACAAAAAAGTAAATCACAGAAAGACAACACTTAAGGTTCACAGGGAGGTAGGGAGGTATGGGGAGAGGTGCTGCTTGAAGAGGTGCGTCTTCAGTTTGCGCTTGAAGGTGGGGAGAGATTCTACAGTTCAGAACAGGCCAGAACAGACAGTAGTCGTGAGTATTTCTACTCCCAAGTTCACTGGGGGAATTACATTCAACCACATTGTGGAGAGACAGTATTAAGTGCTGGTCACAATAACTAATCCCCTCTGTATGATTGTATTCAGTGTCCAAATTTAACTGCGTGCACATGCATTGTTTGTTTCCCATGCAAGTATGGCAGAACCTTTGTGGAACACATCCCTCGCTCGTGGATCATGTGACTCCAGTCATGACACAGCATGAATCTGACACCAACATTATCACATGACTTTAATTCCACAAGCTGGACAATAACAACCATCCAAAGAGGAGGGGAGTCTAGCTGTTTTTACTGCTCCAACGGGCAGGGATTACAACAGCATTGTTGCTGTTTTCCACAGATTGAGAATTCAAAAAGGATGACTGTGACATTACGGACAATATGGTTTTCTAAGGAACTTAAAACATGTTATGTCATGGTGTGGTCACTCAAGGGCACAAACAAACAATGAAACTTCTTTTTTTTTTACTTTCAGGACCCGTAAGTTATATGACATTTCTGGATATTAAATTGTACTATAATGATATTTTCAAAAGCTGATGCATGACTACACAGGATGAAGAAGGGATAGATTTGTGTGGTTGCATAACCTCAATATATGCACAATATTTTTTATATTTGAAAATATGAGACCTGACACAGTGTTGCCATGTTTGCAGCATTGTTAGTGCTTTTGGCCCTGAACCTCAAAGAATTTGTGTTCCATTGCCTTTCTGCCTGTAAACACAGTAAAGCATGGTCAGCTACTGCAATTGAAATGACACATTTTGGAATTAAACAAACATTATGGTCATTAATTAAGAACACTCTACTCTCCACATTTTATCTGCTGTATAGAGACCACATACAGCCAAGGACTTTCAGATTCATCCTTTTATCATTCTGGGCTGCACAATTACGGCACTGCCTCAGTCTTGCGATGAAACATTAGATGCCCTGATTTCCACAAAATTATTTACTCCAGAGACCAAAACGTTAGGCAAGAATGCTCCTTGAGAAAAAACAACAACACTAGCCTCAGTTAAGACCAGACCCTTTATCCTCTGTGAAATAGCTTTTAAAGAAGACAATTATTGCTAAACTGTTTATATACGTTGCTGTTGAGCTGGTTTACATAAATAACTGTCATGACATGAGAAACAGATTGTATGTACAACGAATGTAAGAGCTATCAGACCTCTTTTAGACCAAGCCATTTGATCCTGCTATTTTTGTTATGCTATGATTTGGGTTATTTATTCATGTCATATTAGCTTCATGAGTTTGGAAAAAAACGAAAATATGAAAATATGATGGCTGTCAATTTAAGTGCTACCAGAGTGGAGTGAAAGTCTAAAGGGTAACTTAAGGACCTACAGTACTTAAAATTTAAGAGGTCTTGCTTGTAAAAAGTATGACCTCCCTGCTTGACCATGACCTTTAGTATGGCTATAGAATTCCTGGGTCAGCCCCTGAATGGTTTTTAGCATGTCTGTGATAGGGCAGACCTGACTTCCATTTTCCCCACAGACAACCATCTGACTACATGGGACTTAACAGTGGTCAGATGAAAAACAAGGCCATCATGTTAAATGTGTGTTATGCTACTACCCTTAAATCAATGTTAAATGGTACAAATGCTGGATGGCCCAGAGAACAATTCCACAAATTCCTGTAATCATAGGTGTGATTTAAGTCTGCCGACCGAGTGCTGTACACAGACAGGGTTATTATGTTTCTTCACAGAGGCGGCATTATTTTTGTGCTATTGGACAGTGTGGGCAAGGATCAGACTTATACTCTGACACCACTGAAAATGACAGCATCGTTAAAGGCATTTTGGTGACAATGACACCTCCAATGTTTGCATTATGAGGTAGTATGTGTCATGCCTCCACTAGAAATTAGCATCTATAAAAAGCACTATATAAATCAAATGTATTATTATTATTATTATTATTATTATTATTATTATTATTTATTAGAGATCCAGTACTTCCAACCGGACCCCAGACCCTGCTCTGAGGTTATGGACTGCAGCAGCCTTGCTCCTCCCTTGGTCCAGCCCACACTTTGACACATCCTGGAGCTACAAATTCATCCCCCTACCCTCTGAACTCCAGGCTCTACATCCCTCCATATGGACTTAATGCATCGATCTTATAGGCCAGCGGAGGATGGGCATGCACCTATAGACAGGTTCCGAGAGGAGTTTTACCAGATGCTATTTGGGGGCTAAAGGCTGATATGTTTTATTCCTTTCTGTGTTACTCTGTAAATGTCTATGTAATAGCCTTCTGTGAAAAGCGCAATACAAATAAAATTGAGTTGAATTAATTGAATCAATGAAATGGTGTGGTCTGGCAGAGTCCTCATCCCATCAAATAAATATTTAAAAATAACAAGAGTTTTGAAAAGGCACCTGCATGCATTTGCCATGGTACACGTTTACTATTTTAAAAAATCCCAATTTATTTACCTGTTTGCCATTTTATTCTTTTTTTCTATTTAACATATAACACTTAACAACACATCAATGCTAAATATATAACATTTAAAACACATTAACACTTAACATGTAACACATAACAAATTCTAAAAGGCCAGACATGTTAAGAAAACAGAAAGCATGTCGGTCTGTCTTGGAACTACCTGTATGATTGACAAAATAGTATCGAGGTAGCTTCCTCATTCCTTTCATTTCTCCAAAGTGTGTTATGTTCATCTAGAGACGAAGCCATCATCCTATGAATACTTTTTTAGGTATAGAATTACAAAAATTGAAGTAGGATTGGGGGGGGGGGGGGTCACTTTCCAACGAACATGCTAGGAATAGTTTCCATGCTACCAGAGTCATTTTCCCAAACACCTTTTTGCTGCTGACCATGTCACTCATGTATGTATTATGTTTCTCTATATAGTCAAACTCTCACCTATATTTCCAGTAAAAGAGCAAACAGCACATTATTTGAATACACAAAACTGCTGAGCTTCTCACTCAGCGTCGTAGACTTCACCCCTATTGACCCCCAAGCTAGACTGTGACTATAAACATGTTCTGTTTGCAGAACTGTGAGGCCATTAGCTATGTTACCATATTATCTTTAAGATGAGCAAATACATCAACTGTAGCACCTGTCCATGTAGTTTCCCGTCAGACTGCTATCACCAATGATTTATGAAGTGACGACACAAAAGGTCCACAATATGTGTATGATTAAGGGGAGAAGAATGCTATAATTAGCACGACATAAATATGTTGTGTTCGGATTTTTTTATTATGAACGTCCTTTTTTTATGAATCACAAACACGTTACACATTGATATGTGTACAATATAGACAACCACCATCACAACACAGCGAAACATTTTTAAGAGCACAATGCATTCTTATCTAAGGCTTGGCTGTGTGCAGTTTGAGGTCATAAGCTTTTTTATGCCATTCTATGGTCTCTGGTCTAGATCAGCTTATGCACAAGACATGAACAGCTTCACACACTCACACACGGCCCTCTGTGTTATAACAATGAGTCGCACCGTGACCATTCTCCACACAAAAAGCAGACAGTGGGATCATTGCTGTTGTTATTATCTATGACTCTCAGGTGAAGCCATTCTGGTCTCCCAACCACAAGGGAAAAAACAAAAATGGCTTCCCCAGGCAAGCCTAGACAGACATCCTATTTTTAGAATGGGGTTCCATTACAAGCTGAAAACAAACAACCCATCTAGTCTATTTTTGAGTGTTGCGGTAGTCAATATGAATTATCCATACAGACAGGCCTTAATTTTAATTAATCAACCCAGCTAAGAGAGAGCAGAGTATTTTTAATACACTAATATTGAAAAACTATCCCCATTGTTGGAATTAGGTTATATAACGTATATAGTCAACTTATATATTTGTGGTCATGTGTTAATAGCATGTATTATAAACTACTCAGGAAAAGAAAGTTTGCCAAATTATCTACTAGACTATTACTATTACTACTCTTACACTTGCACAGTTTATATAAAATATTACTGTACTGCGCACAGCAAAGAACCAAATATGCTCATTACTGTAAAATACGAATTAGATTTCACTGTGAAAAAAATGCAATTGAGCATCAACAGTAAAGTATTTTTAAATTCTACTTTTCCAGTTTCTGTAAATAACATATAACTTTGCATTTCCATATTCTCATATTAACAACAGCAGCAACAATGTCTATTTATTTATTATAAAAGGTAAAAATATTTCCTTAAGCATCATGATCATTCATATTTCCTAACACTAATATATAAATATAATCTACAAAATGAAATATAATCTACAAATTAAAATATTTTTTCCATTATATAATAAATTGAGCCATCTGAAACATCAGCAACAGTAATAATGGTAATACAAGGGTGTTTTATTCTATAAATTCAGAGACCATCATCTAAAACAGGAATAAGAATGGATCAATGGACTGCGTAGAACAACGTAGCAGCGGTTTTCAGTCTATTTACAGACAGCGGGGAACAAAAAAAGCGCATAAAGACCCTGTTATGAATACCCTGTATTCACCGTACAAGGATGTTGTATCACGTGATAATGACGCAGCAGAGACTCTAAATACTGGCCGGAGATAAACAGTACAGAAACAGTGCGGTGCAGTGAGGGCCGAATGTGAACGTTTGGGCACGCAGGATTGGTTATTATTTTGCATTTAGACTAAAAACCTTTTCGATTAACATTACTTTCCAACTTCAGCTACAGTGATAGCTAAGTTTGGAGAGGAGAAAGGGGAATTTAGTATTCTTTGCAGATAATACATTTTCAGTGCTTGCACCGATAACGGAAACCGTTTTCACAAAGGGATATAAACATTTTGGCTGAAATACATTATAAAATATGGACAACGCTGGATCCAAAAAACATTGCTGTGGTAGGTTTTTCGGCATATTGCTAGCTTGCCAGTTCATGATAATTCAGGAATTGAGTAGCCTATACATTCAGTTTACCTTACAATGATTGAATTAATGTAACAGGATACTTGAAAGTGTTTAGTACATAATCATTTATATTTTGCGAATTCTTGCAGAATCTGCCCGCGATTTCTTTACATCTGCGAAGTTCCTTATTTACCTTGGACATGCGCTGTCAACATGGGTAAGTGAAACTAAGCAATGGTCAATAGAAACATTAATCATAAAATGCAATAATATTAGGCTTTTACAGTACGCACTTACCCTGGACACATACTACAATTTATCTTGCTTTCGATGACAGGTGGGCTCTGTGTGCATGCACAGGCTCAGAAAATCAAATGGATGTATTCAATCGACCTTTACTACAATCGAATTTGCAAAGGCTGCAATGCTGGGCGAGAAATTCAGATTACATTTGGAGCAGAACATAGCCTATTTTCTTTCCCGAAAAATTACACTGATCTTCAATGTCTGTGAATCTTTCGTCCTGTGTTCTTATGTTAAGTGGTATTGTAAAATAATGCCGGCTTTCATTGACAAGCGCCCTACATTGCTGTAGATGTGGTCTAACAATTAAAAGTAAAGAATTTACTTTTTGAACGTTATCATTAAAAATGTGTGTCATATCATGTCTTGCTATTAAATCTCCATTCAGTTTTTTTTAATGTACTTTTTCTAAGTGAACTAAGTAGGCTGCGTGCAATAAATTAAACCAGCCTTTACCTGCGCACTGAAAAAGTTGGAGTTTGTTAGATGTGATAGTACCAAATTGCACTTGACATTGGGTGTTCTTGATTTTCAGGGAGACCGGATGTGGAATTTTGCTGTGGCCGTGTTTCTGGTGGAGCTGTACGGCAATAGTTTGTTGCTGACGGCCGTATACGGGCTTGTTGTGGCTGGGTCAGTGTTGCTGCTTGGAGCCATTATCGGAGACTGGGTGGATAAAAACCCCCGACTGAAAGGTGAGAAACTCCTAATCAGCATCTCACTTATGAGAATGTATAATACATTTCCATTGACTCTTAATAATTTAATTTGGTAATAAATTCATCTTTGAAGGCACGAGTTGCTTCAGGCTATTAAGCTATATTGCGAAAACATGTAGCCTTTTTATCCTTAATTTCCTGCTGTGCTTATCTTTTCAAAACAGTCGCACAGACTTCCCTGGTGGTCCAGAACAGCGCTGTGATACTGTGTGGGGTTCTACTCATGGTGGTGTTCCAGTTTAAGGTGACGCTCGAAGGACTTTACAACGGTTGGTTACTTGTAAGTACCTCATCTCACTGTTACTACCATCTCAGATTTTTAATTGAAATTGTGGACTTTTGTTTTGGAAGCCAATGTGAAGCCAAGAGATGTTGAGGGTATGGAGATTTTGGATAACATCGTTTTTTAATGTATTGCATCTGTCCAAATCTTGCATAATTTATGGTGGGACCTAACTGTATTGTATTTATAATTCAACAGAATTAAGGAAAATTAATAGTCCTTATGCAACATAGTGGGAAGGAAAGTTGATGAAATACCTTGCGTAAATACCGTTTCATCAATTTAAATTTAAACCAATACTTGAGGGACTTTGTGAAAAAATGGTTATATTACATTAAAAATTAGGGTGGATGTGCCAATAAGTTTTTTTTTTGTGTGTAAGTGTAATTCCCAGTGTGCATAAGACATAGTTTTGTGGTTTGCATGAATGCAGGACATGTATGGTGACAAACCAACAGGGCATTATAGTGGAAAAAAAGAGTATTTTGTTTTAAGAGGCCCAGGGTTTGTAGGGTGGGCTATAATCTTGTGCTGCTCACTGATTTGTGCTTTCTGGACTGAACAAGATCCAGGGTTCACAACTGCACCATCAGCCAGATTTCTATCTATCACATGTGACAGGAGAAATGTGGCTTGAGTAGTGTGCTAAATACCATTCATTTACCCATGAGAGCCAGCGGTGTCACAGAGTAACCCAGGTGGCCAGTAAACATTTGTACAATTTACATTCATAATGGTTAAGTAACCATTGTGTGGTATAATAGTTAGGGAGCTAGGCTTAACTCAAAGGTGTTGGGTTTGATTCCCAGCTGGACATTGGTATTGTACCCTTGTTCAAGTATAGCTTCATGAAAAATGGATTGTCTGTAAACTGTGTAAGTTGCTCTGGACAAACTTCCTGCTAAATGGAAAAATTTCTAAATAATTTTAACCATTATTTGCGTTTACATTACACATCCTCTAGTTCTGCCTACTTGGGAAATGTTCGTTCACTCGCTAAGGATTCTCTTACTGGTCTTAACAATGGCTTTGATGAAAAGCTGAGAATCCTGAACAGCCCGTTCTTCTTGTTGTTGTTTTACAGACTTCCTGCTACGTAATGGTCATCACCATTGCCAACATTGCCAATCTGGCCAGCACTGCCACCTCTATCACCATCCAGAGAGACTGGGTAGTCGTAGTGGCAGGGCAGGACAGGAGCAAACTGGCAGGTAAGGGAAGGGTCTCCATGGAAATGGTTTGTCTTAGGTTTACATGTGGAAATTAGAGCCAGCTGGCTACACCTCTGTCCCAGAAAAGAGTTGTGGCCAGAATCCTTTCTTGGTTTATGACCTCCCTATTGCAACTTGTCAGTGAAGGCCATAAAACCACTGTCACACTGCAGAAAAGTGGTAGCAGAACTGGCCATCAACTGATGTCATATCTTGATAGAATGTTTACAACTGTTAAAGTCCAATGACAGAACATATTGATTTATGAAAGCCCTGGATATGTACTGCATTGGTTTTGGGATACACGTTAAACCCACTGACTGGCCTGCAGCTCCATTGGATATCCTAAAGGAAATGTGTAAACTTCTTATCAGAAGATTTACAAAGAAGGAAACAAGAAACAGTAGTGTTTTATCTACTTAGGTCTTCAGATTGCTTAACAAGCTCAGTGGTTATTAGGCCTTTTCATTAGCAGTCACAACCTAGATATTTGTGCCAGATTTGGCTCTGAGTATATAGAAATGGGACTGAATCCAAGTTACTTACTGTTTATAAAAATGTATGTTCAGTTAAAGGAATTAAAGTTCAAAGCACTTTTCAATGAGAGTGAGAGTGAGGGGGAGGGGAGGGTGCGTTGCTACAATGATGTTGCATAGCAACCATATTGCACCAGATTTTCTCTATACCTCGCCTGAGGCGTGTGAAGGCGGATGTCTTTAGTCATTTAACCCAAGGAAGAGTTTATTGGCTGGGTTGACAGCCAGATTGAGAGGTGACACCAGAGAGCCACTCTGCAGTAATGGATGAAGAAGCAGTGGGGAATTTAATTTATGCATTGTGCAAAGAGATCATTACACCCCCTTTCTGTGCTATACATGTCACTTTCAGCAACAGTTTCAAAGACTTCTTTACATTTCATATCCAAATATGATACTGACCAAGTCAAGTCTATATACTGTATCATTGGACATAGTAGAGGCTACATGGTGGCATGTCCATGAGCATAGTTAACTGACAGACTTCTGTTGTAGATTTGTATGTCATAATTACTCTGCGTCATGTCCTCTCCTTAGTTTTAATTCACTTTCTTCTTAATTTTCTCCATCAGACATGAACGCCACAGTGAGGATCATTGACCAGCTCACCAATATCCTAGCCCCGATGCTGGTTGGCCAGATCATGTCGTTTGGGTCCCATTTTGTGGGCTGCGGATTCATCTCTGGCTGGAACCTTTGCTCCATGTGTCTGGAGTACTTCCTGCTCTGGAAGGTTTACCAGAAGACCCCAGCATTAGCTATCAAAGCTGGCCAAAAGGAGGAAGAGCAGGAGCTGAAACAGCTCAACATCCAGCAAGGTGAAGCACTGCACCTCAGAACTTCGCATATGTTCCCCGAAATGTCTTCTGTGGAGAAAAACATGTTTCTCAGTCAGCCAAAACCTTCAGCTAGTTACCTGACTGGTGCTGGTGAAACTGATTGCCCCCCTCCTTATGACAGTCAGGAACTATATTATGTTTTATATAATGTCCCTTTTCTTATCCACCTCAGGGCTCGAAAACAGCCAGAAACCAGCAGAGGGCTCCCAGCTGATGAACGAAGCGGAGCTGGCAAACGTGGAAGCCCAGAAGAAACTGAGCTGCTGCTATCAGATATCTGAACCCTTCCGCACCTTCAGGGATGGCTGGGTGGCCTACTACAACCAGTCGATCTTCTTCGCAGGCATGTCCCTGGCCTTCCTCTACATGACAGTGCTGGGTTTCGACTGCATCACCACCGGCTTCGCCTACACCCAGGGCCTAAACGGCTCCATCCTCAGCCTACTCATGGGCGCCTCGGCCGTCTCAGGAATCTGCGGCACGGTCGCTTTCACCTGGGTCAGGAAGAGGCTGGGCTTGATTCGCACAGGCTTCATCTCGGGCGTGGCACAGCTCTCCTGCCTCCTGCTCTGCGTCGTCTCAGTTTTCATGCCTGGTAGCCCCTTCGACCTGACCGTCTCGCCCTTTCAAGACATAGTCCGCCACCTGATGGGGGATGCCGGCCCCCTGCCAGAAGCCAATCCCACCCCGCTGGCCTCGCTCACAAACGATCTGCAGAGCCTGGTCAACGGGTCCACCACAATGTACGATTTGGATATGGAGCCACAGGTGGAGTCCTACCTCTCCGTCAGCCTCCTGTTTGCTGGTGTCATTGCTGCAAGAATTGGTAAGTATTTTTAGAGTCAGACCCAGAGTAAATCAAATGATGCTTTCTGCCGCATGTAGTGAGACCAGTATCGAGAGAGGCTTTGCCTTCAAAGGTTAGGGAGAGGGTTTCAAGAAATTATGTCCAGTTTAAGCAAGTAACCTTTGAAACAGTATGTCATTCAGAGAGAGAGAGAGAGAGAGAGAGAGAGAGAGAGAGAGGAAATGAGAACATTCTCTTTATCAGTACCATAATTATAAAACAATTAATCTAGTGAATTGTCAATCTCGCATCCTGGAGGGCTTGCAGTGTCTGCAGGTTTTTGTGCCAACAGCCAGTTGAGGTCTTTGGAACAAGCTGTGTAGATTCTTTAGTCAATCAACAACTTGGATGAATCACTGGTTATGAAGTACACCAAAAACCAGCAGACATTGCAGCCCTCCAAGACTGGAATGTGATACCTGTCATCTAGGACATGGAAACAATTAGTCTCTTTATGAGTACCACAATCATAAAAGATGGATTTTTGAACAGAAGATCTGCAGCTCTGGCTTGGCAATGTTGTATAACTGCTATGTTTTTTACTGTCTTCTTCAGGCCTTTGGTCCTTCGATTTAACTGTTACCCAACTGATCCAAGAGAATGTGATTGAGTCTGAAAGAGGGGTCATCAATGGCGTCCAGAACTCCATGAACTACCTCCTGGACCTGCTGCACTTCATCATGGTCATTCTGGCGCCAAACCCTGAGGCCTTTGGTCTGCTGGTCATTATTTCAGTCTCTTTTGTTGCCATGGGTCATATGATGTACTTCAGGTTTGCCTTTAAAAGCCTGAGAAGTCGGCTCTTTCTGTGCTGCTCTCCAGAGCACAAGGCCGAAGGTGAGAATCCCACACTTCCTTCAGTTGTGTAACTCCATTAACGAGACAGTATCCCTGCAGCCTGCAGTTCCCACAAACCCTCCCTCCAAACCCCTGAAAGAATTATCCCAGCTATTGAACATGCCTACTGAGCAGCAGCTACATTAATTTAACCCAGAGCAAAGCTATTTAATCAGGACATATTACATTAGCCATTAAAAGAATGGAGGAATGCAGTTTCTATAAAAGATATCTTCAGAAGCACAGGAAGTGATGATTAGTATCAATGTAGTGTGGTAAGAGGGATTTCAAGTATTACATAGTTTTTACTTCACTCCTCTAACCTCCAGATGGCACATTTTTAATGTAGAAAGAACAATTCGATTTTTACAGTACCTTCTGTTTGATTCTACCTTAGAGCTTTAAGATCAAGTGTAAGACATTGCTTTTAAGCGTTTACGTCAACCTGTAGTTCATAGTGCGTTAGCCATTAGTTATAATACGCAATACTCAGCATTTATTATCTAGCTTATTTGTTTTTTTATATAAATAAACATAGGAATATGTGTTCTTGGTTGCTTAACTCAAACCTTGGACGATGTCTCTAAGAAGTGCTTAAAGGGTCAAACAAATTATTTATGAATGCATGCAGATAGACATTTTCATATAAACCTGTATTGTAAACTTTGTAGTCAGTATTCTGTCATCCTTCATGGTGCTAATGCGTTATTTGTAACCAAATGTACAAGCTATGCAGTCACATATAAGATATATTTACCAAAGTGGATTTTCTAATGCAACAGAAGGAGGTGAGGGAAAATATTTTTGGTCTATCAACATTCCATGCATGGTGTAAATATAGTGTAGAAGATAACATAGTAATTTTTATAATGTGTATATGTCCCATGGCAAACATACTTAAGACCCCAAAGCAGAGATGCTATAGTACTATGAAAACTTATTTTCACTTAATTTAGAATAATTGTTTTCTCATTTGATTATTACACAGGCACTTTAATCAACCATTGTCCGTGATGAGAAGTAGACACTATCAGCCCAGTTTTTAGTGCTTACGTTTTTGCACAAGGCTGAGGTCCTTCCCTCTCCTGCTCTCATTTCCTTGCAAATGCCAACTCTGAAATAGTATTCTTTCTCAGGATCTTCCCAGCCTTTTAGATCATGACCTCCCCTTGGAAGCACAGCATGATTCACAAAAGCTTTTCATACTTGGGAAAAAGCTGCCTTACATTTTTCAGTCATGCCTTTTACGAATTTTGTGTCATTCACTTAAGTGACATTACCCCCCTCCCCCAGGTTTTCAGAGGGAAACCTCCAAATTACACACCTTCAGCTTAACCATAGGTGCTACTAGACCCTATTTCAATAAGTGCAACAAGCCTGCTCCTTAGGTCCTTGGAGTGACAAATTTAGGTTTATATTGCTTTGCCCTCCAACCCTTGTATTCATAACTAAAGACATAACTAATTTACATACAGAATGCAGGCAGGGGTGCTGGGTAGATCATCCTGTTAAGCCTCTGTTATAGTGCATGGATAGGCCTCAGTATGGCATGAAATCCTGACCGTGTCAGTGCCAATCTGCAGCCCACTGGTAATGTAGGTACCTGCAAAGTACCTGTATCTGTTAAGATGCACAAGAAGCGTCATATCTGTGCCAGCCGGACAAACTGCTGTATAAGAAATAGCGGCTGACATCACATGCTTCAGAAGAAAGCATGTGCAGATTAATACAATTGGGCATTCCAGATTGGGGAGAAAGACATACACAATTTGAGTAAATGTGATACTCAAATGAAAGGTGATAGATAGACAATATTGTGTTTTGTCTGAATCAGGGGCTTGGTTTATTTCAGTATCCAGACACTCTAGGTCCTTGGAAAATCTTATGTGCGCACCTGGAAATCTGGAAAATCATGGTTTAGGCATATATTAAGGCAAGGCTGGCATAACATAACAATGTTGAGGTTGGGCAGTTGCCTGCTAACCTCAGGAAACAGGTGGTCAGTATGGCAGGTTTATACTGGATGCCAAACTGGTTGGCTTCTCTATGAAAATGCTGACAGCAGTAGTTCTCCCTCCAAGCCTCAACAGAAAGGCTTGCCATGGTAAAGGTCAAGATTAGGAATAAGCAAGAACAGGATAACATGAGAACTAATGTTTTCCAGCTGGGGAGGTCTCAGGAACATTTCTCATTAAGAAGTACATTGCTGTTTTCATGATCCTAAAGCTAGCAAATGCTATTTCATATACAAATAATGACACAAATTGTGTAGATACTGATGATTGTGAGATTTACATTTGTGATTTTAAATGTTTGAGGTTTTTTTTACTTTTCCAAAAAAATATTTAATATATATAGTTCTTTAAATAAAGAGCTATTTATTGCATAGAATGCGTTTACTTTAGATCTGTGAGGTGATGCCCTTAATTTCCTTTTCCTAATTTGGAGGGAAAAAAAGATATGGCACATATCTGTACAATGCTTTGGAGCAAAAAAAAAAAAACCCTGATCATGGATAATAAAATGTAATCTACCACCAATGCAATATCCAGTATGTTGTTAAAACCACCTGGAATGTTTAAGTTCAACATTTACTAGTTTTTCAGGGGAATGGCTTTAAAGAGTACTTGTTTAACTTTTTATATATATATATATATATATTGATCCTTTGCATTGTTTTTGATCATGTAAATTTCTTTTTGGTTACAGTTTTGTAATTATGTAAATATCGCATTGTGATTGTACAAGCAAGCACTCCTACACCCTATTGTGGAGAATGTAAAAAGAGTGACCTTGTATTGCATGTGTTCTCTGAAATAAAGGTAAGGGATCCATCCAGCCGCCTTTTGTCTGCCTCTGGGAAAATAAAAAATAAAAATAATAACATACTTACTGATTTTAATTCAGTAAGGTTAGTGTGGACAGAAGAATGGCCGAGGGTTTCACCAGAACATCGGAAGACATTCTTTAAGGGTATAGTACAACCCTTTGGGAAACTTGCTTTATGACCTGTGAGTTGGGGGTTGCCAGGTCACCGACAATAAAATTGTGTTCCCACTGCAGCCAAAAGCACTGCATACCTGGCAACTGCTTCAAGCATCAATGCACAACTACTAAGCGCATTCACATGGCTATTTGTCAATTATAGTTCTGAATGTAACTTGTTTAATCTAATCATTTTCGGTTTTTATTTTTACTATAAACCCTTTTTCCTAATCATTATACTGCACTGCAGCTGTCAATGACCAACATGGACCAACTGCATGTCCATTCCACCTTGATCCCAACACGATTGCAACTTCTGCAGCCATTTAGAAAAAAATGGCCAAAAGCATTTAGGCGAAGAAGCCCAATAAAATGACTCCTAAAATAACTTCTGAATTACAGAGGCTATTAAAAGCCTTCCATTAATTCTATTACTTTCTCTTAATTTTAATTATGACGCAAATGCGCAATAAAAATGCAGCAGCAAGGTAACAATATTCAAATTGTAATCTACAAAACATTTAAATGGAAGGAAAAGTATGGCATACAAATCAGATCAGAAATAAGCTTCACATGGAAGAGTTAACAGGAAAGATCAAGGCAAGTTCAAGTAACTGAATACATGACATTTTAAGGGCCATGGGGAAATGCAGGGCCATTGCTTAATGATGGCAGTAAAATGCAGTAAGCAACTGCAATACAGGCAATTGCACTTCATTTTAAAGAATGCAAATGTGAGAGGAAACGGTCTCTCACTTCACTGGTGGGTTCCCTTCCACTGCAACTTTCTCTGAATATGATCACCTGCTAGACGAGCATGTTATACAATTCAAGGTTTAAATCTTGAGTAACCTCCACACAGTTGCAGTTGGCTGAGACCGGACCTACTTCTGAATCAGTGATCTAAACATCAATACAGCCACCGCTGTCATGATAGAGCAAAAACTATGCCACTGCACGGCCTCGATCTGGACCGCAGACAGAAGTGAAAAACGCTGATGCAGCCTAAGCCGACTCAAAGTAACCACAAAAACTTGAGACCAGCGAACATGGCTTTCTCCTGTGAAAATGCTGAGTCAGAGCTTCGACTCAAAAGCTCTCACCACAGCCTTTGGCGACAGTGGCTGCTTCATGATCTTACTAGGGGTGGGGTGGCTTGTAAATTTATAGGGGCGGCTAGACGAAGAAGCTGCAATTGCAGCAATTATGCCATGACATTGTCACTTGAAGATCTGATTAAATCAACACTGATAGGCTAATGCCCCCACTAATTGTTCAAATCAAATTTATTAAAGCGATAAAGTAATAATTTCTAAGGCGGACTGCGGTGTCAATCATATTTGTTAATGGTCAATTACCTCTACTGAGCACCAGTTTTCATTCTAATGGATATTCGTGGATATGGTTTCCAGGGCTGGCTACAGCTATGCAAGGCACTTCCTGGTACACTCGATGATTGGCAAACACCGTCTATTCCAGAAAGCAGGAATTTTAAGTTATATGGATCCGTTTATTAGTTGAAAATGAGGAAATTGGTTCCAAATATCAAGATAAAAGAACTTCCAGTTACGGTAATGTACTAAAACAAACTAAACCCGAGCTACTGCACAACGATGGTGAGATTGACACACACACGTCACTTAGCAGTTGAACTTTCTGATCATGCTCATGTAAAAAAAAAATTGAAAGTAAACCTTTTGAAAACGTTGTGTGACACACAAATGTACATAAACGCACTCTAATGTAATCACAAAAGGTACATACAAAAAATACTTGGTTGTGGTGGTAGTATCAGTTACAGACACAGCACATGCGCACTCACAAACAGAGACCAAAATGTACTTTAAAATGTAGAACAAAAATGTATTTAATTCAAACAAAATACAAATACAATATCAAGACGGGATGGTGTAGGTCTGTGCAGTCACGGCGAGCATAGCGGGGAACTACTGAGCCAGCTGTAGTCCGTTTTTCGCGCCGTCCTGAGCTGCCTCTCTTGCGCTCGGGAGATGGACGATGGCACTTCTTCCACGCAGGTCTCATTCACACGGGCTGGCTGAGAGTCACGGGAGTCCATTTCCTCTTCGGAGTCGGCTTCTTCCTCCAGCTCGCTCTCCATTTCCTCTTCTTTGGCTTCACTTCCTTCTCTAATGGGAGAAACAATCTTTAGAGGACTGAGGTAAACTTTACATCACTGCAATATGCGGACCAAGGATTGCAACCAGTTGCTTGCTGAAACATTGCCATTACATCGTGGCATTAAGTAATCCTGACCCTGTGCAGTATAGAGGAAAATATAGCCCTGTTAGTGTTATTGATATTAGTCAAGACAAGAGGCAAGTTACGATATATTGCTTCCATTCGAGCACAGCCCTAATATATGCATTAAAAAAAGCATGGTGTACCAATCCATCCTGCACAATCCCTCAGTACATACACACACCTGGTACGTGATGATGTGTAAAACATGGGCAGAACTTGCATAACTATTTCAAACTGCTAGTATTTTCTAGTGTAGTAATATGGGACAAATCACATGAGGCAAGGACTCGACCAGCTCGTGGTCTTCATGTTGACAAATGGCAAAAACAGACAGCAATCGCCTAGAATGAAGACTAGATACTAGTCAAAAGCGGAGACTCACTAGATACTTATACCTGCACTAAGGAAGCGACTGAATACACCTGAAATAAATAAAAAACAGATGCCTTGTGACAGAGAAATTCTGTTTCCCAGGGTGTGGAATCTTTGTTTAAACATGCTATCTTTGTCAAGCTGTAGCCAAGTCTGAAGTAAGACTGGGGAAAAATAACATCAAGTGTTCTCAAGAGATAAAGCAGATGCCAACTGGCCCTTGTCCAGGAGTCTACATTTCCAGCTACACTTTCATGGGCTCTGACTGTAGACCGTGACTCAGCAGTCTTACCTTACTCCAGTGTTAGAGATGAGGAGAGAGTTTACAAACATGGAGCACAGAACTGAGGCAGAAGGCAGGACGTGGGCTGGGGTGTTCAACAACTAAAATGGGAGAAAAATATCACAAAAACACCCAAATACAAATTAAACACTTAGCATGAAAACCACAGGTAACAGCAAATCAACATTCGTTCTATAACTTTGGCTCAGTTTGGAGAGTTCAGCAGTTGCAAAAAAATAAGAATACAACTTCAATCAAATTAAAGGGCAGACATTGGTTGAATACAGGCTCATGAGTCCTGCAGCTGTCTTGAACCAAAGCTTAGGGTAGATAAGCACACTATAATAATCCTGAAGTGTTTAAGTCAGGAGTGCTTCCCAGTGACAGTAGCCGATGCTAGATCACTGACCTCTCTGATAGCACCTGACCCTTGTGGAAGCTGGACTCGTGTTGTCATCGGAGCGGTCAATGGGTTCTGCTTCTCCTGTTGCTGTTGTCGGTGTTTCCCCAGCAACAAGTAGAACGGCGTCATGGCAACACTGTCATCGATCACAAGCTGAAACATGAAATTAGATCAGGTAAAATAAGGTGTTCAGGGGAGTTATTAAACAAAACATCTATTCCCCATCATCAGGCTTACGGCAACCATCCTGACAGTGAAATGATCCACAGTATTTTGGAAACAGGACACACTTTCAGAGAACTCATACCTGTTGACTTGAAGCCATTATCTTATCCTCCTCGGACTTTGTGCTGAATGTCATTAAATCCTTAAACAGATAAAAAAAGGAATTATAATTGATACTGTGGTCATTACAGAGATTAGAGGAGTGGCAATTCCAGAGGTTTTCTGTGCATCATTTGCAGAGCTCCATCATATGGCCTTAGGCATACGGCAACCAGTTTTGGTCCCAGGGTTCAAAAATAGGCCGACAGTCTTCACATTTTCATTAGCCGTTTTATTTGGGAAAGCCAGAAGGGGGAGCGTCTAGCACATCTACGTCACATATCTACCCCACTCTCAGCTAATGCAGCATAGCATGGTGGAGACCACTTAACTCTAGACTGGAGAGGGAATGTCCAACTGACTAGCTAGCTTTGTTAACACATTGGCAGAAGGTTGTGAGGCTGGCACTATGGAGTTATTTCCCCCAACAAAAATGATAAAGTCTGACAAATGGAAATATTTTGGATATGGGGGAAAAAATAAAAGCAGAGGAAATAAAAAATAAAATAAAAAGATTACTCTTTCTGCCAAACATGTCATGAAACATTTCCAGCAAAAGGGAGCAATACATCGAAATTGATGATCATGATCTCCATTGATCTCCATGATAATAACCCAATGCCATACGATGAATGCAAGGTAAAGTTAATTTGTAGGCTAGTTTCATTGATATGGGGGAACATATCATAGTTTATCTGTTTAGCCTAGCATGTCAATAATGTATACCAAAGTTTTCAGCGTAAGCTCAGTATAAACACATTTCTCGGGTGTTGCGAGCATTTTTTCAGTTCCTAGAGATGCATTTCTCACTCATGAGCAGTGCACACCTCCTGCACATGTCACATAGTCAATTTTATCATCCATGACCAAAGAGCATCTGGCACAGTCTCTTCCATAACCACGGTTTATTATGTTTGTTCAGTCAAGTGCTTGAATGGGGTGGCAGCCTGCTCACAAGTTAATACACTCAGAATGATAAATTCTGTAAATGGGATCAGCTGTTACAATTCTAACAACAGCTGAGGACTACCAATACGGAAATGATAGTTCTCAGCGTATCAACATGAAACGATTTACTAACTGCTTGTATTACCTTTTTTTAAAATGACTTTCTTGAACCAATGGTGTGTTTCTGAAAATACTGCTATAGCTGTACGCCAGTATGTTTCCTAAAAATATGTTTAATGTTGGCTTGGCTCCAGAATGGACTGACACTTATCAGTTATTATACCGGGACTTATTTCATCACATATCAGTAAAATCTATGATTTTCAGCATATTATAACTATACCAAGATAATACCATAAATCAAGATCATTTTGGGGAAGATAATCGTGGCATTACATTCTCATATCATCCAACCCCCTAATCGGCATTATTATCGGGACCATTCCAGAGCTGACTGTCGCTGACATTTGGCACAAGCTTATCAGCAAATCCATGGCAGAGGAGGCAGACATGATAAATACGACTGGGATTGCACACGGGAGAAAAGAGGGGGAAAAAAACCAACTTTAAATCGCATGATTACCATTTGCTCTGTCATGAAATACAACTGGGATCGGTTGAGCCACTGGGCGTGCTCCTCACAGCTCTCTAGCGCCCTCTCCCGCGGAGCAAAGACAGCACGGTGCACTTTACCGGGACACACTGCCTTCTGGGAGTAAAGTGGGCGGGGCTCACTGGGCTTAAACACGAACACTGGAGGGGAAAAAAAGGTAAGCATCATTAACTGATCAAGCACCTGCCCCACTTTGCACAAAGCCAATTTCTGTGAGAGCTGGTCTCAATGGACAACAAAGAACATGGGCAATAAAAGAAGCATAATTTTTAGCATTAGCAAAGATAAGTGTTGGCAGTATCAAGGCATCCTGTGTGGAGACCCCAGCCCCCCACGTTGAGCAGTTCCTTTCAGAAAGACGTGGCTAACACTCACAGTCTGTAGTTCCTGATGTGTGGCAGAAGGCAGCCATGTTCTCAGACAGCGGGTCAGCCTGGAGCAGAGTCACATCCATGCTGGTGCTCCACTTTACTGTGTAGACAGAGGGAAGAAGCGGGGGTGTGAGACATTTCTTTTGCTCACTTGCTTACTTGCTTGCTCGCTCGGTGCGCGCGCACGTATGCACACACAATAAGTGTTACGGCCAGCTGTGTCAGTCTCTTACGTGAGCATGTGAGGATGTCCCAGCAGCAGAGGAGGTTTTTGGAGGTGGTACCAAGCAGGAACTTGGAACAGCTCAACCTCCCGAAACAAAGGTCCCTGAAGGATCAAAGGAAGTCTCGTTCAGCCCCTTACTAAGTCAAAACCCCCCTCCCCACATAAATTAAGCACTGCCCCACTCCCCCACCGACCACATACCTCACAGGATTATCAGCAAACTCCAATTAAGTTCACTTCAGTTACATAGAGAAAGCTCTCTATGTTGACTACCTCACTATTAACCAGACGCAAGTCTCTGAGCCTCACTCCATTTAACTTGATAGACTTCCAGTGCTCCTGGCCACTCAGCAAGAACTATCGGTGTAATAAGAGTGTCTCATTAAAACCCCTCTGCCGTTTTTGCAATAAGGCTGTCCCATCAAAAGCCCTCCGCTGTTTGTGTCTTCACAAGGAGCGAATGGAAACTTGCGTAGGCAATCCTCTCAGACCCTTATTTGCTGTGAGCACTAATACCATTTAATACTATGTAAAATGGGTACTTCATGCTGCCCCTGCTTTAGTGAAGGGTTCATTTCAGGAGAGCATCAAAACTGCAAGCACTGGACAAGGAGTAACCAAGTCAGTTTCTAGACTACTCCTTAGATGCCCCTTTCCAATGTATGCAGTAAGAATATCGCTCCCATGTTACAGTTGGAACACAAGACAAAACTCTACCTCTGCCTGCTCACGGTTACAACAGCTGTGTCAACAACTGGGAGTAAAAAGCGGAGACTCACTGGCACTCCAATTCCTGAAGCACAACACAAACACTCCTTGCCTGACGGAGGCAAATGAGACACTCTGGGGCTACAGGGAGGTATCTGGAGTGAAGTCTACAGATGTGGCCTGGAGGATGAGATTTTATACAGTGGCAAGAAAAAGTATGTGAACCCTTTGGAATTACTTGGCTTTCTGCAGTAATTGGTCATAAAATGTGATCTGATCTACATCTAAGACCCAAGTATAGACAAACTCAATGTGCTTAACCTAATACCACACAAACAATTATAATATTTCATGTCTTTATTGGACACATCCATTAAAAATTAACAGTGCTGGTGGAAAAAGTAAGTGAACCCTTATGCGAATGACTTCAACAAAAGCTAATTAGAGTGAGGAGTTAGCAAATCTGGAGTCCAATCAATGAAACGAGATTGGAGCGAGGTATAGAGCTACTTTGACTTATAAAAAACACTCAAACTTTTTGAGTTGGCTATTCACAAGAAGCATCTGCTGATGTGAACCATGCCTCGCAAAAAAGAGATCTCCGAAGACCTACGATCAAAAATTGTTGACTTGCATAAAACTGGAAAGGGTTACAAAGTAATCTCCAAGACTTTAGGTATTCACCAGTCCACAGTTAGACAAATTGTCGACAAATGGAGACGATTTAGTACTGTGACTACTCTCCCTAGAAGTGGGCGCCCCGCCAAGTTGACTCCAAAGGCACAACGCAGAATGCTCAGTGAGGTAAAAAAGAAGCCTAGAGTAACAGCTAAAGGCTTGAGGGAATCATTGGAACTGGTTAACATCTCTGTTCATGAGTCTACCATATGCAAGTCATTGAACAGGCATGGTGTCCATGGCAGGACACCACGGAGGAAGCCGCTGCTTTCCAAAAAAAACATCACTGCACGCCTGAAGTTTGCCAAAGAGTACGTTGACACTCCACAAGGCTACTGGGAAAATGTTTTGCGGACTGATGAAACCAAGGTTGAATTGTTCGGGAAGAACACACAGCGCTACGTATGGCGTAAAAAGGGCACTGCATACCAACATGAAAACATCATCCCAATGGTGAAGTACGGTGGAGGGAGCATCATGATTTGGGGCTGCTTTGCTGCTTCGGGGCCTGGACCGCTTGCCATCATCAAGAGGAAAATGAATTCTCAAGTTTATCAAGGTATCCTACAGAATAATGTCAGGGTGGCATCAAAGTAAATCTACTACAGAATAGCTTCAAAAAAAGAAAACCCGCCTTTTGGAGTGGCCCAGTCAGAGTCCAGACCTGAATCCAATAGAGATGCTGTGGAATGACCTCAAGAGAGCTGTTCACACCAGACATCACCAAGAATATGGCTGAGCTGAAGCAGTTCTGTAAGGAAGAATGGTCCAAAATTCCTCCTGAACGTTGTGCAGGTCTGATCTGCAGCTACAGGAAACGCTTGTCGGAGGTTATTGCTGCCAAAGGAGGTTTGACCAGTTATTAAATCCAAGGGTTCACTTACTTTTTCCACCAGCACTGTGAATGTTCAATGGATGCGTCCAATAAAGACATGAAATATTATAATTGTTTGTGTGGTATTAGGTTAAGCACATTGAGTTTGTCTATACTCGGGACTTAGATGTAGATCAGATCACATTTTATGACCAATTAATGCAGAAAACCAAGTAATTCCAAAGGGTTCACATACTTTTTCTTGCCACTATGTGGGCATGGTCAGGGGGAGGATATGGTGTTTATTACCATGGCCTGTGGAGACTGTGCATACTGTGTGTGGTCTCAGGGTAGGAGATGGTGTGAATTGGGTGAAGTCTCAGGGTAGGAAATGGTGTATATTGGGTGTAGTCTCAGGGCAGGAAATGGTGTATATTGGGTGTAGTCTCAGGGCAGGAAATGGTGTATATTGGGTGTAGTCTTAGGGTAGGAAATGGTGTATATTGGGTGCGGTCTCAGGGTAGGAGATGGTATATGTTGGGCGCAGTCTCAGAGTAGGAGATGATTTATATGGGCATGGCCTGAGGGGAGAATCACCTAATGTCCCCAGGAGGCTGGCATAGGGTCAGGAGGAGTTCCCAGGAGTCAGGGCTCCAAACCGTGGCGATCTCCTGGAAGCTGACCGCCAGCAGGGACCCATCGGCAGAGAAGCAGCAGTTTGTGGGTCTCAGGTGGTGGTAGCTGCCCACAAAGTCACATGACCAGGAGATCCCATCACCTGATGAAAGGTTTAGAGAAGGAGAGGAGGGGCGGGAATTAACGTGCAGAAGATACCAGTGAAAAGACAGGCAAAGTGCAGAAAGGTTAGGGGAGGACATACGTGTGGGAGAAAAGCACTTGCGTTCAGCAAATTTATCTCCACTTCCCTTCCCTGCTTTTGGTACGCATGCGTAACAGAAACATGACATTTCTACCAATGTGACGGCTTTCACATGATGCGTGAAGCTCGACATGTGATGGAGGCAAACTCACGGTGCGTCTCCCAGTCTTCGGCCAGCTGCCAGGCTTTGAAGTGGCCGTCCTTGCCCGCTGTCACCAACAGGGTGGTCTCTGCGTCCGGGCTGAAGCACATGGCCATAATTCGGTCCTCGTGGGGGGACGAGACGCTGGTGTTCAACACAAAGCTGGCCGGGAATAAAGACCGAACAGTTACAATTTCAATAAAGAATGCCTGTATGTTTCCCCTTTACTTTTTTACTATGAGAGACTTGTTTTTCATGTGGGGAGAAAAAGAGAAGTCAAGCGTTCCCAGCAAGCAATCACAAGACCATAGCATGGGAATGATTTTCCCCAATACTGAATCAAAGCCAAAAATACTCACAGCTCAAAATCATTCAAATAGAGATGATTAATTGGATGAATTAGATGCATAATTTGTAAATACTCCAAACTGTACACACTATATCTGCAGTACATGCCATTTATGTTGTATTATCTCGGGTTCCATGTTATCAGCTTCTGTGAGAAATGTTTGAATCGAAGAGCGTATGAGTAAGCTGGGGACGGGGGGTAGCTGGTGAGATCTCAGGGTCTTCGGGGGGGAAATCGGGTTCTGTGTGTGAAGTAGGGCTGACAAACGATGGTTCAATGTTCGAATGCTAGAAATAATTATAGACATTTGAGCTTTCATATTCTATAATTGAATATGAAAGAAAAAAGTGCTGTATTCTTGCTGTCTACCTTTCAACTACGGCTGTTAAACAAAAAATAAATCTCACATTTTGGACATAATGTGCAATAACACAGCCTGTTCTGACCTGCAATTCAACATTTAAAAGTGTAATATAGACCCAAACACATTCTGACTTATGTGCTTTATAGAGGGAATATTCATCATCAACATCATTTTTGGCCAATGCGTGAAGGGCACCTCTGGGTCTGTTCATCGTAGGCCCACAGCTTCAGGCTGGATTCCAGCTCGGAGGTCCCCTCCCTCCGCTCCTCCACAGTGGCCAGCCAGGTCCCGCGGGAGTGGAAGGCAGCCTTGACCACATGGAACTGCTCCAGGCCCGACTGGTGGATGTACTCCTGCTGTACAATGTCCAGCTGCAGCCAGAGGGAAGGATCAACACTCAGCACATAACCACATATCCACAGGCTCAGGAAACAGCACTCATATTTCACTACTGTACAAGGAGTGCAAATGAAACAAATTAAATGCTTCAGCTGGAAAATATAGCTCTGCTGGAACTCAGTAGGCGGTCATATGACCTGCAGGTAATGAGACTCAAAAGGAGTTTGCTGGTGTGATCCCCAGACATTACGGTTTGATTTTGAACAAAAGAAGAATTGATTAATTCGAACTAAGTCAAAGACCATTGCACCATATGGCAAAATACAGTTCGGAACAGTAAAACGTACTGAGAAACCCTCAACATATAATCAAAAACAGCGAAGCTTTGAATGCGACTACGCCGCTTCAAGCACAAACGGCTCCGCATGCAGCTGCCAGCATGTGGCAACTTTCTTCCAGATTCCATAATTACCATGGCGCACTGTTACTATGTTCTCTCAGTTATGCAGCAATTGAGAGCATACAGTGCCTAGAGAAAGTATTCACTCCACTTTTTCCACATTTCATTTTTACAGCCTTATTCCAAAATGGATTAGATTCATTCTTTTTTTTTCTTTTTTCTCAGCAATCTACACAAAATACCGTATTATGACAAAGTGAAAACTTTTTTTTTTTGTTTTTTTTTAACTGCAAAAAACGACATGTACATAAGCATCGACTCAGTTTACTCACTACTTTTTTGAGCCACCTTTGGCAGCGATTACAGCCTCAAGTCTTCTTGGGTATGATGCCACAAGCTTGGCACACCAGTATTTTGGGTATTTCACCCATTCTTCTCTGCAGATCCTCTCAAGCTCTGTCAGGTTAGATGGCGAGTATCACTGGACAGCTATTTTCAGGTCTTTCCAGAGATGTTCGAGTGGGTTCAAGTCTGGGCTCTGGCTGAGCTACTCGGGGACATTCACAGACTTGTCCCGAAGCCACTCCTCCGTTATCTTGGCTGTCTGTTTCGGGTCGTAGTCCTGTTGGAAAGTGAACCTTCACCCAAATCTGAGGTCCTGAGCGCTCTGGAGCAGGTCTTGATCAAGGATCTCTCTGCACTCTGCTCCATTCATCTTTCCCTCGATCCAGACTAGTCTCCTAGTTCCTGCCACAGAAAAACATCCCCACAGCATGACGCTGCCACCACCATGCTTCACCATAGGGATGGTATTGGCCAGGTGATGAGTGGTGCGCCTGGTTCTCCCCAGATGTGACGCTTGGCACTCTGGCCAAAGAGTTCAATCTTGCTTTCATCAGACCAGAGAATCTTGTTTCTCATCTCAGAGTCCTTAGGTGCCTTTTGACAAATTCCAAGCAGGCTGTCATGTGCCTTTTACTGAGGAGTGGCTTCCGTCTGAGTACTCTACCATAAAGGCCTGATTGGTGGAGTGCTGCAGAGATTGTTGACCTTCTGGAAGGTTCTCCCATCTCCACAGAGGAACGCTGGAGCTCTGTCAGTGAACATTGGGTTCTTGGTCACCTCCCTGACCGAGGCCCTTCTGCCCCGATTGCTCAGTTTGGCCGGCGGCCGGCTCTAGGAAGAGTCCTGGTGATTCCAAACTTCTTCCATTTTCGAACGGTAGAGGCCACTGTGCTCCTCGGGACCATCAATGCTGAACAAATTTTGCTGTACCCTTCCCCTGTGCCACGACACAATCCTGTCTCGGAGATCTACAGACAATACCTTCGACTTCATGGCTTGGTTTTTGCTCTGACATGCACTCTCAGCTGTGGGATCTTATATAGACAGGTGTGTGCCTTTCCAAATCATGTCCAATCAATTTGATTTACAACAGGTGGACTCCAATCAAGTAGAAACATCTCAAGGATGTAATCACAAAGTACTGAGTCAACGGAGTGAATACTTATGTTTGGCATTTCAGTTTCTATTTTTTATAAATTAGCAAAAAAAATACAAATAAAATAAAAACCTTTCACTTTGTTATTATTGGGTATTTTGTATATTTTAGATTGCTGAGAAGAAAATGAATTTAACATAACATAACAAAATGTGGAAAAAGTGAAGCGGAGTGAATACTTTCCGTAGGCACTGTAACTCAACTCACGTTGTACAGCTGTTTGTCGTGATGGAGGGAGTAGAACTGCAGGTGCCCAGGTTTCCCATTAAGCACTAAGGATTTAGTGCGAGGGTCAATTACTAAATCAGTCCGGACGTCTTCTCCTGTAGGAGAAAAAAGACCTTCATGTCAACCGGCTTAGTCTGAAGTGACAGAATGGGAGTGAGGGACTGCATGTGCACGCTACGTACCTTTGACCAACCCCTGTATGACAGCCGATACTTTCAAGTTGCTGTTGATGACAGTAATCTCTGAACGAACGAAAAAAACGAAAGGACAAAGCATGAAGCTCTGACAGAGAAACCAACAGAAAGTATATGACTCGACACAATATTATATACAATGTGTACAATAACTAGAACTGGACGATACCGTATACCGGTATATCGGGGGGTTTTTTGTAAGCGGAGTAACAACTATTTCCGGCATCCAAAATGCTTCTGGGGGAAAAAAGAACTCATATCTTTTAAATGTTGATAGGACAGCAACAGGGCCATGCTGTTTCCATGTGGCAGATAAAAACATGACTAAAGGATAAAGAGTGAAAGCTTAACCCAAACAATAGGCAGGTTAACCAACAGTGAATAGATACAAGTGATGTTTTATCTCCGCCGGCAGCATTTCACTGACGTTTGGAGATGTGTTACCGTATCGAGTATGATTAAAGATGAAAAGAAGGAACAAAACCTACCACCACCTGGCAGAGATGGTTCTTATTGCGCAAAAAAAAAAAAGACAGTGCCCCGCCCTTACTGTTGTCTCTGTGAGAGGTACAGAAGAGCGTCCCGTCTGGCGAGACAGATATGTGCTCGATGGCCGAGCCCAAACGTGGCAGCAGATCCCTGCTCTCGGCTCCATAGTGCCACAGGACCAGAACAGCCTCGATTCCTCCGCTCAGGAGGTTAGTACCTGTGCAGAAAGGCATCGCAGTGTCAAACAATTTCACCGCTTTCACAGTTCAACAGGGCATGACCTCAAAACACAGTTCAAGCAGAAAAATAAACAACGACTTGCTGTAAATGTTCAACTAACAGCTTTCAAAGTTTAGTTTTTTAGTGTATTATTTTAATCGCGGTGCAGAATTTAGGAGTCAGCTCTTCATTACCTTGAGTTATCTTTGGGGGGTAACCTCTTATAACAGGATAACAGTAGACTGCATTCAGAATGGCTGCACCCTGAATTATGAAGTCCTACTTGCACAACAGCAGCCAATGTTTATTGACCATAATAAATAAAATAAGCCAACTTATCCACTGTAAAGACCAAAGGTTATGAACATTTTCTCTCAAAGGTCGGGATCTCACCTTCAGGAGTGAAGGACAGTGCTGAAACGGCGTTGTGGTGCCAATGCTGTGTGGAGTACGTGTACTCCTTCTTCTGATTAAAGTTTCTCCTGAGAGAAAAATCAAAAATCAAAAGCAATTCTGGTTCAGTGACCTGATCAGTCACGAATGAAGTGATTACAAAAATTACAAGGGTCATCTACAATTAATGCGGCACAGTAAATCTACAGGTAAGATTTTCAAGTTTTTGTATACGTGACATTAAACATACATATTTAACCAATAAATCTACAAATTCTGTAACTTGCAACTCAAAATTACACAGGTAATTCATTCTGTGAGTACAGGCTCACAAGGCCATGGCAGACCATGAGGAAGTGGGGTTTGCTGCTATGGTGGTCACAGCGAGGTGCTCACCACAGGCGGATTTTGCCGTCCAGGTGGCCCGTAGCAATGCAGTCCTCTTTAGGGTGGCAGCTGACGCACGTGAAGGCATTCTTCGCCCCTTTCTTATCACTGGCCTTGAGGAAGAACCTAAAGCATCAAAATCACAATTGTTTTCCAGCAAAAAATAAATAAATTCACTAAATTAATTATTCATGAAAAATAAAAAAGAATGAATGAAGAATTAATGTCCAAGCAAATAACAGTTTGGTGCAATTCAGCAAAAAAGGATGTTAGAAAAGGAGTGGATGTGGCCACATGGTAAAAACCAAGCCATACATACTCAAAGTGGCTTAAAGCCGACATACACGGTAAAACACCCACGCGAAACACACGCTTAAAGCAGGCATGCATTTTATTACAGCATAAGAAAATTACACTCTCACAACAGTGCCATTTGTCGTGCTATAGTAGCCACCTCAAACACACCTGTACGTTCTCTGCTTCTTGAAAAAGAACACAGACAGCTGGAGACCCTTTGCAGTGGCGACATATTCACCCTGCAACAGCAAAGAACAGAAACACCTCAGAGAAAAATCAAAACAACAGAAGGAGCAGTGGACATTACTGATATGGGTGCAATATGGTTCAGGGGAGAGACAAAACAAATGTCTTCCAGGTAGTAAACTATTTATTTCATTTTTTACTTTGTTTTGACTTGTTTACTCAGTCCAACTTTTAGGTTCTAGGCGGAATGGTACTCCTACCCCTCTGCCAATGGAGGTGGCGCCGGGGGAGGGGCTGACATCAGTCAGAACAGATGAGAGCTCCCTGACCTCCACTTCCTGTCCCGTGGATTTGGGTAAATGTGCAGCGACCAGCTGGAACATCTCTGGGAGGGAAAGAGACAGCACGTTGGAGTGAAGACTACAGGCTTTCTTACAGGCTCCATATGACACTAAGACAGAAGAGGCAGCTTTTCACCAAAAAAATAAATAAAAAGGAATGTACAATTTCGCAATTGTTACCTAGAGCCAGTAAACCACAAGTATGCTGCTTACAAACCGCTGTTAGTTTTTAAAATGTGCTGCGCATTAGCTCACCCGAGTCCGTATCAGTCACCATGGGGATAATGACAAACACAACCCCTTCGTGCTTCTTTGCCACATACAGAGCGAAGATCTTGTATCCAAGAACCAATGTCTGCAAGAAAACAGATCAAAGAATAAAAATCAAAGGCTGCCCTGACCTCAGCAGAGATTAAAGGGTGCATTACATTATGTTACATTATTGGCATTTGGCAGACGCTACAGTTGACTAGACTAAACAGGAGACAGTCCTCCCCTGGAGCAATGCAGGGTTAAGCACCTTGCTCAAGGGCCCAACAGCTGTTTGTAAACATTACAATTCTATACCTTAATGAGGATGCCATCTGTGTAGTCCCACAGTCGAACAGTGCCATCTAGTGAACAGGAGTAGACCTGCAAGGGAGAGAGAGCAAGCCAATTATGCAATTGTACTTAGTAAATCCATTGGATTGAATACGGGTGCCTATTCCAAGCCAAAAAAACAAAAGTGACATTTGGAGGTAGGACACACTGATGTCATGTGGAGGAGTATCAGGGTGGCTTTTTAATTTACTTTCTCTGCCTCATTAAAAATGAAATTCACAGATGTTACCAGTGACCAGTAATATGGTTAAGTTTTTACTTTTATTTACTGAACACAGGCTCTTTTGTGCCATCAACGGCACCACAAATAGAAATTGCTTTAATAAATACCCACCCACATTGAGTGAATGCAAAGTAATTTCACATGTTTAAGTAGCTCTGGATAAGGAATATGTCTTATATTTAGGTACACCTAAGGTATACATCCAAGTATACCTGACCTATAAATGTAATAATGACAAGAGCAACAGATTGTCCCAGGATGTCAATTAAGTGCAAGTCACAAGTTTGTCAAATAAAGGGGGTTCAAGAAAATGAATTAATTTTACAGCTGAGCCCATTGCACAAGAAACTTGAACAAGAAAAGTAAATATTGCCTTAAAATACAAGTGAGAGCAAACACAAACTCTGCATCAGGCATGAGTAGTCTGTACAGCCATTAACTCTTATGAACTTCTAACCTGGTTTTTATGCACTCATGTGGACTTCCTGCTATGGAAGTCTTGAAAGTTGTTCTGAATATGAGTTTAGCACACAAACAAGCATGGATTCATTTTGTTGCCCAGCATTATCAAAAACATCAACGAGTAAGTAGACTTAAACAACACCACTATGCCGCCAGCACCCATGTATTCATCAACTGTCAATAACATAAAAGTACAATTTTTCTTAAAATGTACTCAAACATAATTTATGTTTACAGGTCAACCGATTTAAGTAATCGGTCTGCAATGATCTGGAAAATATAACCATGCACGGCGCATTTCATGTGGTGTTTGAGAAAGAGACCTGTAGGTGATTGGTTGGGTTGAAGGCCAGCCCTGTGACCAGGTCTGTGTGACCCTCTAGGACATGTACACATTCTTCTGTGCTTGTGCTGTACACTTTCACTGAGTCCCCCGACGCACACAGCAAGAACCTGGAACAATGTGAGAAATCAATGTCATCCTATTCCCTTTGTATCAAAGACCACCGTCGTCAATACACTGAATAAGCTCAATACATTAACAGATATTCAAGACGACAATGCTCTTATTTAACAACAAAAAAAACACAATGATACCTGAGGATTTCAAAAACCTAATGCACAATCGAACTGTTACAAAAAACCATATGCCTACTGTTAATATAATTCTGGCGAATGACCGTCTTGGGGTGACAGAGGCCACTTCCAAAAGAAACGGAAAATCACCATTCCCATGCTATCAATCATGCCAAATTTAGTCAAGCTGCAAACAGAATAGCAATGTGAGGAACATATAACGTTCAACTTACTGAGTACTTAGTAACATAAGCCCCAGTTTTCAGTTGACAGCAGTTACCTTGCAATACTGAGTGAAATGTAGCAACCACGATCACGCCTCTAGCACAACTTTGTCATGGAGCAACCGTTAACCCAGAAACCACGCCAAATGCAAAATAAGCTATATTTGGAGAACTAGTTGTTACCCATCAATTGTATACACAAAAGTAGCCGGCTAACGTTAGCTAACTGGCAAGCGCACTATGGTAAAGATGTTAGTTAACAACTGGTTTGAAAGCGGCGGACAGAAACATTCTAGGTTTACATGTTGCGTGCAACGTTCATGCGCTTATCTTATTCAAACTTACTTTGAATCAAAGGTGATTATAGCTTCCCTGTCGTTTATTTTGCTTCCACCACAGCGAACCACGCGGATCTCCGCCTGTTCAACCATTTTCTCCACTCTGATCTCTGCACTCTGACCCATCGTCCACACGTGTTATTGTTCTTCTTCTTTGTTTCTTTTTACCGAGTAATACCAACTACTGGTGTACCACCGCCACCTACCGTCGATATCCACAGCTATTCTATATTCTCTTATTTAATCCAGTTTTTCCAAAAAATAATCTATAACAATGGTATTACACGTCATATTATAATTTCAATACCTGATTAAAATGAATTCTCACTTTCAGTTCTGACACCATTACCTCCCTCTCCCTCTGGTATCTTCTGCAGTTCATCGTAACATGCTGAACAGACTCCTCCTCCTGACAATAGTAACATAAACTTTTTTCATGTTTTTCAAATTTTATTTATTAAATGATGTCCTAGTCTAAGTATTGCGATAATGACCTCTTCTTTCCCACCAAATTTCCTACTTCAACATTCTTCTCAATCTGGTAAAGACATCTGCCCTTAACTTCTTTTTCACAATAAACCTGCCACATGATTACCACTTTCCTCCAAACTAAACATTTTGCTTCTGTTTGCTCAATTTAATGGTCGTATCTATCTGATCCCATAGAATCATGTTTGGTGGCAAAGAAGACGCACCTCATACATTCTGTCAAATATGGCAGGTATTACGAATCATTCCAGGAGCTAAGTCTACTTCTTTCAACAATAGGTGGCAGAGACCAGGAAGATGCAGGAGAGTAGAGAGAGCCCAGACACATGAAAGGCAAAAAGCTGAAAGGCTACATGAGACGTAAAACCATTTGAGAAGCTACACAAGCCTGGATATTTTCTATACATTCATCATTTTAATTTATTATTTTAGCTGAAATCCCACGAGGATGAAGGGTGAACACTTTTGTTTATTGATCAAAGCAACCCAGATGTAGGCAGAATAAGTGTCTTTATTCAACGACTGGTTTGTTCCTCTTCCCTTCTGAAAACCATTCTGATATTCTAACAATAAACCTTGGTTTTCTCGAAAATAAGACAGCCCCTCATTAATCATTCCTTCAATAATTTTGCATACATGGGATGTTATTGCTATTGGTTGATAGCTTGAGCGAATGACTGCACCTTTTCCTGGTTTCCTGATGGGTATTATTATTGCTTCCTTCCAAACTCGAGGTAACTTGCCTTCTTCCCAAATTGTACTATACAGACACAACAATTTATTTAATCCCCCATAAACATGATCGACCAATTTCAACATACCATAGCATATTTCATCTATTCCTGGGGCCTCTGATAAATTGTCTGAACTATGCATCTGTACAAATGTCATAAGCATAAGCCTTATCCATATAAGTCACTCCCACGAAATACTTCCTGTGTTTCGCTGCTTACCTGCCTCGATACAGTATGCATGACAATGAACACAACCTTTACCCATTCTGATTGGTTAACATTGCTGGTTTAACAGGAATACTGGAGACGTTTTCTGGAAACTTCCAACGAAAAGATGATTGGTCCGGAAAAGCGTTCCAGGTCACACCCTAGCTTACCTCAGGTGTTAAATTGCAAATCAGCACTGACTGCGTTTTAGTTGTTCTGAAGGTTATTTCGCATGTTGCACTTTACACGCATTGTTCATGTAACTCCTGAACCGCTACCCAGTCGTTGAAAAGTAATGACAGAGGCATTCTCTATGACAAGAAAACCTGGGTAAGCTGTAAGATCATCACATAAAAGGAACCTGCGCGACGGAGAATTTTCTCGCTAGCTGTACGGTTGCAGATTTGGCTAAATTAATATCGCCGCGCGGAATACAGGTGTGTAGCCTACATTTATGAAATTGAAAACCATTTTAACGTTTAAAGATTAAAATTGTGATTATTAATTGTAAACTGTAATTATGACTTTTAATTGGCTAAGTAGGCCTATGTAGGTAGCACTAACTTCCTTGTTCTTATTTTTGTTGTTATTATTATTATTATTATTATTATTGTTATTATTATTATTATTATTATTATTATTAGTAGTAGTAGTAGTAGTAGTTGTTGTTGTTGTTGTTTTTGTTGTTGTAATGGTAGTCTGTAGTAGTAAACATGAACAGCATGTATTCTATACATTATGCTATTTGTCGGTCGTTTATTTTATCTTTTGCTATATCCTGTAAATATCTCTGCATGCCCTTTCTTTGTAGACCTTCACATTTGAATACAAATATTTGCAGTGACTGTGAATGGAAATCCCTGAAAAACCTTTATATCTATTTATTTAGAGAATGAGTCAGACAAAATAGTCAAAATAATAAATCAGCCTTGTCCTGAAAAAAAGGAGGACCTGATCAATAAATAGTTTCATTGCATATCTTCTCCCATAGTTATATTATATTTATATATAGAGTTCTTTAGAGGGATTTGTAGCTTGAGCTACATGATATGTATTTTTTAATGCAGATTTTATGTCTGATTTGAAATGTGTATTATCAATATTATTTGGTGGATATGTAGAGGATACATCCCTTTTACCCTTTTACAGTTACTTTAAGCCTTTACACAAAACTGAAATATAACATACCAAATTTTAATAGAACGGATGTTCCTCAGCTTCATCTATTTAATGTGCAGTGTGTGTATATTCTGTGCTACCATTACATGTACAGAATTATTTCTTTAGTTGTTGCTTTTTTATTATTAATAGTCACTTTCACTTTCAATTGCACAGAATGAATCAATGGGAAGAGGTCCAGAAGCTTGATGTGGGGTTTCAGGAGCAGGTGGCCAACCTGTACAAAAACCTTCCAATGGAGTTGCGGCACGTGCTAGCCACTTGGATCGAGAGCCAGGACTGGTTGGTGTTCACAAGCATCGGATCCTAATATATTAATTTCTCTCACTATTGAAGACTCTGCAGCACTACTTCCACCACCACTACATTAACCATCCGCCTCCCCCTCCATTTAGGGAACCAAAAGTAATTGGACAATTGGCTGCTCAGCTGTTTCTTGGCAAGCTATTTGTCTTTGCATCATTAGTTCATGCACTAGAAAGCTAGAATTGATTCTACAGTAGGTGTGGAACTTGCATTTGGAGTCTGTTGCTGGTGTCTCTCAACATGAGCACCAAATAAATGTCAGTGCCAATGAAACAGGCCATAGTGAGAAAAATAAATTGGGCATAGCCAAAACATTGGCTGTGTCAAAATCAACTGTTTATTACATTATAAGGAAGCACTGGTGAGCTCAGCAATCATATTTTTTGTTGTTGGGAGACCAATGACAAACACTGGTTGCCGGAGGTTTCCGAAATATTGAAATCACTGCCCTGTCTTGTTGGTTTGTGTTGTCAGGGAGACGGCCTCGACTCATGAGCCTGTGGCTGTGGTCCTGAACTCCAGCCTCCTGACTGAGCTTGAAAAGCAGTACTCTCATCACCACAGCCTCCTTCACAGGCACATGCTGAGAAGAATCAAGGAACAGCTTCAGGTGTGCAGCTGCCCTCTCCATCAGCCAATCACTCCTTTGTCCATATACACTGCAGTGTGTCTTGGCAATCAATGACAAATTGAAAACTAGTATATGGACTAGCATATGAGCAAGACAACAAATCTCGTGCTCTCTCGCTCTCTCACTCTCTCGCTCTCTCTCTCAGGAGACATACAAAGGCAGCCCCTTGTCCATGGCCAGGGACATAGCCACCATTCTGAGCGAGGAAAAACGGATAATTGCAATGGCCGGTGAGATGGAGCAGGTACAGTACACTAGGAGGTGTGCTCTGCTGTTTCTGAAGCCTTCTGCTGTCCTGTTATCTCAGTCTTCTTCCCTGCCCCACCAGGGATCCCAGGAAATGTGTAAGCAGAGTTCTCCGGTACCTGAGAGACACAAGCACATAGACAGTCAGGTGGCCATCACCAGTTTCAGATTGCAGGTAGGACACACCTCTTCTGCTGACCAGGTATGTGTCCTTCATTAAGAGGATGGCACAGTCAGAATAGCTTTTCTCCTTTGCCGGCAGAGATTGGATCAGGAAATAAAGGGTATGGTGGACATGCAGGACGACTTTGATTCCCGCTACAGAAAGGTCTTCTCTGGAGGTAGGCAAATTGCAAGGCACACTCCACTACCCTCACTGGATAAAAAGCAACAATCTACCAGAAACTTCCATGAAGTTATGATATCACAACGATATTAACCAAGACAAATGGAAAAGCTAATTTCTCTGGGTTTTGGTTTGCCTTTGTGAAAAAGAATCGCAATTGGCTTGAAAATAATTTTCTGTTTTTCTGTCTTATGCTCTCACTTGTAAAACACACTGCCTTTCTATTCTGCTCAGATCTAGCCAATGGTGACCCAGAGTGTCAGAAACAGGAAACTGTTGAGTTGCAAATGATATTCAATGAACTTGACTCTAAACGGAAGGTGGGTCTTGTTCCAGACCATTCTTTTGAGTTCCCATTCTTTTCCATTTGAGTGAAAAGATACAAGATCGCTCCAAGGCGTGTGTGTGTGCGTGTATGCGTCCGTGGAGAGAGATGGTCAGCATGTTTGTGACAAGATTGTGCGTTTCAGTTGAGAGGTTTTCAGACTGCATGTGATTCAGCATGTCTGACCATGGGTGATCAGCTGTTGTGATGCTAGCCCATTGAGACGGGATGGGTGGGGTCTGTTTACAGGAAGTCCTTGCCGAAATGATGGCGGTTATCATAGATATCGATGTGCTGATGAAGTCTGTGCTTGCCCTTGAGCTGAAGGATTGGAAACGGCGTCAGCAGCTTGCTTGCATCGGGGGACCATCATCGACTGAACTTGACCAGCTCCAGAACTGGTACAGAACCAACCCTTCTAAATACATACACCCCCCCCCCCCCACACACACACACACGTACACACACATGCAGAGTGTGTGAGTATGTTTCTCTTTTTTTCTCCTCTGCGCAACTAACTTTCAGACCTGTCCCTGCTGTATATACACACATGCACTCATTTATCCTATAGGCTGTAACCTTTACCTATGTGACTCACAGAGGCGCCAGGCTTCAACCACAGGGATCAATCATTCAGTATGGTAGATGCACTGAAGGCAGCTTGATTTGTGTTCCATCTTCGCCCTGCAGGTTCACAATAACAGCTCAGAGCCTGTTCCAGATCAAACGGCAACTGGACAAACTGTCTGAGCTGGGCAGCAAAGTCACCTACGTGAACGACCCTGTCACACAGCAGAAGGCTCAGCTAGAGGAGCAGGTCATACACCTCATTTCCCACCTCATTAAAAGGTATTGTAGTGGTAATGTAGAGGCAGCTGCACTCACACACCCATAGGTACACACACAACATTTACCTATGATCTCATAAACAGTTACATAAACATATACAGTGAGGGTAGTGAGTATTCGGGTAATGATACAATTCTTGTTTTGTACTCCAGCACATTGGATCTGTTAATGTGCAGATTGTCACCTTTAATTTCAGGGTATTTGCATCCATATAGGGTGATCTGTGTTGGAATTACAGATCTCACCATAATGAATGAAAAACCCTAAACACCTGATAGACAGATCTGAAACATTCTTTAGGAGGCAGGTGTGGATGTGTCAGTGACTACTCTATAGAAGACTTCAGATCTACAGAGGCTATACTGCAAGATGAAAACCACTAGTTAGCTGTAAAAATAGGACAGCTGGGTCACAGTTTGCTAGGTAGTACCTAAAAGAGCCTGCAGAGTTCTGGAAAAAGTTATTGTAGACAGATGAGACCAAGATTGACTTGTAGCAGAGTGATGGCAAGAGCAAACTGTGGAGGCTAAAAGGAACTGGCCAAGAACCAAAGCACCGACCTCCTCTGTAAAACATGGTGGTGGGGGTGTTATAGTTTGGGCAGCAGCAGAATGAATTCTGAAGTGTGGTCAGACAACAACTGTGGTCCTCATGTTGACAAATGCCAATAACAGACTCCAAAGGCATTCAGAATCCTAGAATTAAGACTCAATACTGAAAGCTTTCTTATACCTGTACTAAGGAAGTGATTGAATACACCTATCTACAGCTGAGAAGCCAACTGTCTGATTACCTTTGCTCCCCTAATTGGATCACCTAATATGGATGTACATACCCTCAAAATAAAGGTGACATTCTGCTTTCTAACCTCACCTTTATTGTTTCAAGACCAAATACTTATGGATATCACTATACCTGGTCTCATAAACAGGTACACACTCTGTCACCTCAAACAAGTACATGATGTATTTTATGCAGAGCATCTCTTTGTATATCAAGACAGAGACTAATTGAAGGTGACGTGCAATATTTCCTACATTGTCAAAAGTGGGGTTCAACTAAAAAAATTAAATGTGGGTTACTTCAGGATATTCCAAGCCATCTACTAATCATTGATGAGTGATATCTCATGAAAGTATGGTGCCCTTTCAATGGCAGGGCTGTTATTTTCAAGCACACATCTAATATGGTGTCTTGTTGTGTCACTGTAACATCACTCCACAGCTCATTTGTGGTGGAGCTGCAGCCCTGCATGTCCAACCTGTCTCAAAGACCTCTAATCATAAAGACTATGACCCACTTCTCCAGCAAGGTCAGGTGAGGGAGATCCACCACACATCTTGTGCTTCTTTTTGCTGCAGAGGATGACTGCCTGGCTGCAGTGTATGAGTATATGGGCAGAATGTAGCGTAGTAGTTAAGGTACATGACTGGGACCCGCAAGGTTGGTGGTTCGATCCCAGTGTAGCCACATTAAGATCCGCACAGCCATTGGGCGTTTAGCCCTTAACTCTGCATTGCTCCAGGGGAGGATTATCTCCTGCTTAGTCTAATCAACTGTTAGTGGCTTTGGATAAAAAGCATCAGCCAAATTACATGACATGTGTACTTGTTAAAACAGTTTCCAGCATTTTGACCTGCATGTTAAATGTTACACATTTTATTGCTTTGATTTGGAAAACTCACAAGTCATTTTATACATTTTATGCATTCTTCCCCTAACCCTCACACATTTTATTTTTCAGATTGTTGGTTAGACTACCAGAGGTGGACTATCAGCTGAAAGTTAAGATATCATTTGACAAGTAAGTTCATTGAATAAGAAAAGAGTGCGGGCTAAAATTGCACCATATCATCCACTATTTTGCCAGATTAGGTTATCTTTTTTCTCTAAATGGTAAATTCATGTGGACCACAAATCTTTGCTCAAACATAAAATATTTTAATTTGTGCTCAGGGTGTTTTATTATTTATTTATTTAAGATTACAATATAAGTGCGCAAAAATGTTCCAGCCCCAAAAGCTTAAAACAAGTGCCGTTACACTAAAGTAAAGATAGCAGTATTAACAATTTAAAAGTAGACAATTTAAACCGAGTGAAACCACAGTAGCACCACTAAATAAAAAGTAATAAATAATAAACAAATAAATAATAATAAAAAGAGGCACAATCATTATTATTGAAGTTATTAAACTGTGATTTGGAGTACATGAATTTTCCGACAACCCTTGACCGCAGTGACCTTAACTGGCTACACTGGTTTCCGATTCCCCCTATGAATTGTCAGCTGTTTCTGGCATCCCCCCTTCCCCATATCCTCAGTTATTCAATGTTTTGCTCCTTGATTTAATTTGTTCAACAGCCAAGTTCAATTCATCTCTGGTGAGTCCTGCTATGTGTTTCTTCCACCCATGAATTCAGCCAGCTGATTTAATGAATTAGTTCTGGCTGAATACCTGTGTCAGTGAGGAAATTCAGTTGATTGGGACAAAAGGGAGGAATTTTATTTTATTTTCACGAAACATCTTAAGGCTAAAAGTAGGTACTAACTTGCCATTTTAATTTTCTAACTCTGGGAGCGTCTGTCCTCACTTAACGACTCCTAAGCTTTTGGTCTAAGAGTAATTTGCAAAGCACCACAGCTCCTGAGCTTTTAAAAAGGTGTCGCACCAATCCTGAGGGAATAACGTATTATAAATATAATAGAGTGGACAGAACTTTGGACATGGAAAGGACATTTTTTATATGTTCCCATGCTACTCTATTGGCTTTTGAAGAGCTCCTGACTCCTAATTTCCCTTTATAGCAATAATGTCCTTCCTTTCATGAGCCACCTAGGCAAGAAGTAAAAGCTGTCCTTGCATTTGGTTACACATTATTTGTTAAATAAGTTACAGTGTCTGTGGTTTCCCACATACGTGCCAGGGTTTATGTTTCTCTCATCCCATTTCCACAGGGACTGTCCTCCCCAAGGGTGAGTGTATTTTCCCTCATCTAATACTTTTGTTAGTATCTGTCTTGTTGTTTAATACTGTCATAAGTCATCAGTCATTTCTGTGCATTTGTATGAATGTATGCAGTGTTCAGACTAGAGCACTGTATGTACAAGGTACTCCATTTTGTTTCTTGGTTTATTCATGTTCTGTCCATCATTCAGCTTTTTCTTCCCAATGTTGAATTACCTGCCTTATTTTAAGTCAGTCCTTTGCTGCAGATGTCGACTTGGGAAAGCAGACTATTTCTGTTCTTGAACCATTTCAGAAAATGGTTCACAATATATAATAACCTGGGGGGGGATTGTTCCCATTTCACCTCAGTGAAATTGTTTTGTTAATGTGGTATGTGCAGGAGTCGACATTTTACCATGTTGGGCAAGGATGAAAAAGTGATGGATGTGGAGCCATCAAATGGCTGTCTCTCTGCAGAGTTCAAATGCCTGGTAACTTCAGCCTTTTTCCTGTTTGACATGTAATAGCATAAAGACTCATGTCTTAGCTCAAACTTCTGCTAGTAATGTTACCTAGGCCTGCCTAAATCGTGACCCAAACTCATAATTCCACAGCAAAAGTGAGCCAAGATACTCTGCATGTCTTTCATACTTAAGCACCTTGAATGAAATGACACAATCACGGTTTACTCCCTGTAGGAGCTGAAATCTGTAAATGGAATGAAGGGGCATGAGGTGAGACAAACACACAATCCTTCTGAGGTAACATAGTACTGTCTTGCAGGCATTTTGTCTACAGTTCTGTCTTTAGCATTCAGTGCATTGGAGTGCATCTCATTCATCATGTAACATGCTAACATTTATTGTACACCAACTTGCTAATGCAAGTATTTAATCAGCTAGTCATGTGGCAGCAACTGAATGCATAAAAGCATGTAGATATAGTGAAGAGGTTCAGCTATTGTTCAGACCAAATTACAGAATGGGAAAGGACATTTGGGGAAATGTGATCTAAGTGACCTTGACCGTGGAATGGTTGTTGGTTCCAAACAGGGTGGGACAAAAGTGTGTTGGAATTTTCCCAATTAAAGTCCCAATTTTCTGGGAATTTTGAGGTACATTTGGGAATTTTTAGGTAATTTGGGGGATTTATACTGTCAACAATATATAAATTATGGGTATGTCTTTGTTTTTTTATGTATTGGACATATTTGATGAGTCACTGAAAATTGTTCGGGAGAAAACCATGGGAAATAAGAAATGTCAGCAAACATGACATTGGTTCAATATGAAAACATTTATATTTATGTTTTTTGTTCAAATGCAAGTTCAACAAAAATAAAGTGCTCACTGAGTGCATGTCACTCATTCACTAAAACCCTGGAAATCTACATTTAGATTGAACTTCCCCATGAATGACAATAGAGGGCAGTATTACACTGACAGTGATAGATCATGTGCTTAAACATTACCTGACTAAAGTGCTGCTCAGACTGAACTAGAATCACTAGTGAAGGCACGGTTTAACTGCAGGTGCTATGGTATGATAGTTATCAGAGCTACTACCATTCATCTGTAAATTCAAGATGCCTTTCTAATACAGATCTGACTATAGAACTCCCATGTGAAAAGAGATTTTGGCCAAACTACAGATGAAAATCACACCTGATACTTAGATGGTCCACAAACATATCATGTAGACCTGTATACCAGCTTGTTAATGCAAATATCTAATCGACCAATCATGTGGCAGCAGCTCAAAGCAAAAAAGCATGCAGCTGTGGTCAAGAGGTTTAGTTATTTTTAACACATCAGAATGGGGAAGAAATGTGATCTAAGTGACTTGGACCGTGGAATGGTTGTTGGTGTCAGACAGGGTGGTTTGAGTATCTCAGAAACTGCTGATCTCATTGGATTTTCACACACAGCTCTTAAGTTGACAGAGAATGGTCTAAGAAACAATAAACATCCAGCGTGGCTGTTCTGTTCGCAAAAACTCTTTGATAATGAGAGAGGTCAGAGGAGAATGGGCAGACTGCTTTGAGCAGATAGGAAGGCGACAGTAGCTCAAATAACCCCATGTTACAGCAGTGGTGTGTGGAAGAGCAGATCTGAACATTCCTATCTCCACTAACTGGAAGTAATGTTTGCTGCTTTTCTCAGGGTTTTCTTACAGTGACAGAGGAGCTCCATGCTATCAGCTACCAGGCTCAGTTCTGCATGCAAGGCCTAACTATGGACTTGGAGGTCAGTCCTTTGCTATGTTCATTTCTGGCTAATATAAGGGGCTTCTAAGGTAAACCTCTGGGAAATGGAGAGGATGTATACCGTAAGAAAAGTAAATGTGCACTTCAACAGACAGAAGTGCCAGTGTACCCCTAAAACGTTGTTAAACAGGGAACAGTCCTGGGTGCCCTCTAAATTATTACATGTGAATTCTATGTCAAATATCTCTGCAAATATACGCTTTTCGAATGGTTAAACTGAGGTCCTGACTCACTGTGGCCATTAGAAATCTCACAACAATCATTACTGCATGTAGAGAGTTCTGTGGTGTCCTGATGAGCTTCCCAAACTGGCTTTGTTTGAATGGCCACTCATTCACCACCAGTTTAATTGCCTCTATAATTTCCTCCCTCTCCACCTTCACTACGAAGCACTGAGTTCCTCAGATGAAAAATACTATACTATTGATTCATGCAGGCTCTCTGGTGTGCCTCCCCTCTGTAGACAAGCTCACTTCCCCTGGTGGTCATCTCCAATGGCATCCAGATGGCCAGCGGATGGGCCTCAGTCATGTGGTATAACATGCTGACCGATGAACCCAAGGTAATCTGAGGGCTCATTCACATTAGAGCTAAATACAGTTCCTCATTTTAGTGCTTATTTTTGTGACATTTTACACATAGCTTGATTGTGAACAAGAGTGACAACTAGTTTTGACGAGTCCTTCTCAAAACAAGTATCAACGAGTTAAGTTAATTCTTGTTCCCATGTAAATTAGCTTATTTGTGCAAGTATGGATAGGATCGGAAGTTGACAACTGGTAACAGATATACAGTGATTAACTGCAATACTGTCTGACCTATCTTCACTCCTTGAAAGCAGACAGCACATTCAAACTACAGTGCCTGCAGTGCCAGTTGCCCCCTTCCTGATTTCCACATTTATTGTGGCTTTGCCACACTGAATGGTTAGCCAAAATGTAAAATGAGACAAAGGGAAACTGTGTAAACACAAAAATGAATATATAATGTATTTAATGAAAAAAGTTATCAAACACCCATATCACCCATGTGAAAAATATGTACCCTCAAACTTAATAACTTAATAAACCCCCCCAACCCCACCCCACCCCACTCTTTCATTTTGCACCCAGAATCTGTCATTCTTCAGTAGCCCGTCAAGTAGCAGCTGGTCCCAGCTGTCTGAGGTTCTCCACTGGCAGTTCTCCTCCTCTGTTGGGCTTGGTCTCAACAGGGAACAGCTGAGCATGCTGGGAAATAAACTCCTGGGTGAGTCAGCAGGCGCCACACACTCATACAGCAGTTTCAACCAACTATTCTTGGAAAACACTTATCTTAATTTGTTCAAAAATGCTGAACTCCAGGAAGTCTTGCAAATTTGTCAGCTGCTCTGCATAAAGTGCTCTGCTCTGCAAACAGACATCACTTTTGCTAACATGCTAGTGATATAAATTCCCTCACTAAGACTGTGCTGTCTGCGGCCAGTCTCATGAAACAGTGCTATCAAAGTGTGTTTTCAGATCTTGCTGACACAGTGCTTTCTGCCATTGTATGTATAATTCACTACAGGTCCACAGACCTCCTACAATGACTGCCAAGTTTCTTTGGCTATGTTCTGTAAGGTAAGGGAATGAAATGGCCATTTTACAACAGCAATGCATTGACATATCTTCTTGTTGGACTTGATAGGTTTATTTGTATGAAATTTGTATGAAACAGTAAGCCCACAAACCTCAATATAATACGAAGCTGTGAGACTTTCTGTGGCGATGGAGGCCTCAGGTGACTGAAGAATTGAAAACAACCCTTAAGGACACAATAAATTCATGTATTAACCCTTCAGTGTTAGAGGCATTTGTATACTGCTATATAAGCGAATATGTCCTCTCACATTTTTCAGGAGCACCTTCCTAAGAGGACTTTCAGTTTCTGGACATGGCTGGACTCCATCTTGGACCTCATCAAGAAACACCTGCAGCCCCTCTGGATGGATGGGTGAGAGTCCGAGGGAGAAAGTTCCACTGAAACTACAACTACCGTAAATCCTCAAATTGTGTCCGGGGTCTTTTATTTACTTAGGCTGCACAAAGCACAGGCCTTTATTTGGGGCAGGCTTGTATTCGAGGCAGGCCTTTATTTCTTATTAGGCTTCTGTTGTAGAATTTTATTCTTAGAAATAAAGTAAAAGGCTACACTTAAAGTGGGCCAACACTGTTCAACACTTCCTGTAACCGTTCAGAAATCAATTAGTGTAGGCTAATCAGGAAACACCGTTTGGTCATAGTGTCAGTCTAAACAGACTTAGTTCATTGCAAATATTCTCAAACACAATAAATCACATGCAAGTCCAGAATCCATAAAATAACAACTTGCCAGACACGCCTTCATGAACAATAACAAATTAGCGTTGATAACAGCGTTTTATTGTGAGACATGCGTTTCGTTTGAAGCAGCATACCAGTAGGCTATCAAAAGATTTTCCCTTTGGTTTGGGATTTAATTTACTTTTGGACTGTTTGATTCTATTGCTAAATGTTGGGACTGATGGGCACTGAAATCTGGAGGGTATTTGATGGTTCACTGTTAAGTTTTATGTAGTTGAAAGAGAGTCGGGATTTCCACCCGTCTGTTTATTGCGAGCCAAGGAAGCCGCTTTCATTCATTCATTGAACGTGCGCTGTGCTGTAAATACAAGGAAACCTTATTGCGTAGCCAAGTAGCCTAAATTGAGTTAATTTTTTATTTTGCCTGATTGAGTTTTTATTAAATTCGTAGGCTGGAATGCCTCACGGCAACAATTGTGTTTAAATGTATACTGCTTCAGCCTTTGGCAAGCTACTTAGAAGGGGGCGGCAAGCGACTAGTAGCTTGAGAGCAACGTGTTGGAGGCCCATGGTGTAGGACAATGACTTTTCAATGGCAAAGTATTAAACCAACCAGCAATATAAAATATAAAATATTATTTAATTGAGTTAAATCGAAACAATGTCTTCTAGTGCTCATGGACTGATAGCCCTACTGGTAGGCAATATTACCCCAGCTTGTATTTGGGGGCCGGCCTTTATTTGTCCGAATCAGCCACGCCGATATTATCCGAGGCCCGGCAAATAGAATCCCGGACACAATTTGAGGATTTACTGTACTTACAACTAAGAGATTCATTTTGAGATGTCCCCACCTTTACTTGACATCTAAACTATTATGTCATGGCCATCTTCTGTCATTCTGTCATTTCAGCTTTGCATACTAGGTGCTTCCTGTAGGGAGAAATTGTATGCACAAGCTAAACCACCACCATTCCATGGTACTGATCAGTCTCACATACAAACTAATAAAACATTTTTAATTTTCACTTTTTTTACTGCCCATTGCCTTGAAAAGAGAGGTGCTGGTATGTGTTTGATGCTAGATCATCCTATCCCCTATTCACCCATAGACCTTTGATTTGCCATTGGGATATGGTTGGAGATATGGTGATTTGTACAGACCTGAGTTGAGTGCAGTCCTGGTAATGCAGGTTCATCATGGGATTTGTGACGAAGGAGAGCGAGAAGAGTCTGCTGGAGGGGAGGGAGGTGGGGACCTTTCTGCTGCGTTTCAGCGAGAGTCACCTGGGAGGAATCACCTTCACCTGGGTGGACAACTGCAGTGAAGGTGAGTGGCCCAATGTCACAGAACTGCCCGTCCCTGCTGCAAAGTTTTAGCAAGTGATAATTAATCATAATAATTTGTTGCATTCATATAGTGCTTCTCTCATACTCAAAGCGCTTTAGAGTGATGAGGGGGAAACTCGCCTCAACCACCATCAATGTGTAGTACCCACCCGGGTGATGTAACGGCAGCCATTTTACCCCAGAATGCTCACCACACATCAGTTAAGGTGGAGAGGGAGATATCTGCAAAATATGACAGCATTGTATACTGTAGTTGTGATATTCATGTGCTAGAACCTCAAGCTAAAAGGACTAAAAGACCCCCCCGCCCACACACACGCACACACACACACACACACACTTCATTCCACTTTTTTCTGATAATGTGCATATTGTATTTCTAAGCATTTGATGATGCATGTTTTTCAGGAAGGGTAAAGCTCAGTTCAGTTGTCCCTTACACAAAAAGCCGTCTGCCTATGCCTTTTGCCAACATTGTTTGCGAGTACAAGCTGATCATCGACGGTGTCCTAATCGAGCCGCTGAAGTTTCTGTACCCACGCACCCCCGTGGAGGAGGCCTTTGGGAAACACTGCATTACACCGCTGGTTGAAGGAAATGCATCTGCTCTGAGTGAGGACCAAACCCAACACAGGCCTCACTAGTTATCTGACTTGCACATTTACTGTATCGGTTTCACAGGCTCTCATTCACAGCCACTCTCTGAATAATGTACACAAATTCAAATTAAACTGTCGCTGTGCAAACTTGTCGCATATTGTCAAGCATTGTCGTGCTGCAGTTAAAGGGCTGACTTAGTAATAGTAAAGGCCCTAAAACCCCTATCAGGATGAGCACTAGGAGTTTACTGTCTGGAAATTACACACAAGTAAATACAAAACCTACATTTAGCCTGGTGCAGTTTGAAGTGTTGGGTTTTCACACATCTAGGCCAAAGCCTGAACTTAGTGCAAGACCCTGCATGCACATACCCCCCTATAATGGTAAAGGCGGCAGCCCTTAATGTCACAAACTGAATTCAAAAGCTTCAAATCTATGGTGGGACACTCAGTTGTAAATCTAAACAAGATTTTTTCCCCTCACACAGCATTTCCTTATGTCCATTCTGATTTGCTGCCCATCAGCATTCTGTAAGTAGACCTTTCTTATGCTTTGGTTTTCTTATTTCAGTTGGCTTTTTTTTTCTATGACAAGGTTTGTGTCCTGAAAGGGTTTTCTCTGTGATCTCCTAGTCCTACCACCAAGCTCACAGATTCCCCACATCCGGTCATGCCTGCTGGGTCACCATGGTCACCAAACCTCGAGAACATCCTAGATGACCTGCTGAATGACAATGAGATGTGCAACCTATAACCTGTATGGAAACCTAAAGCCTTATTGTGGGGTCTTTTGAGTTTTTAGTTGATAGAGTTTTAATTGATACAAATTACATGAGAATTTCATCTGAACAAATCTGAACAAATGGATTTACTGTATATATGCACACAGTGGTTTAAGTATTTGTAAATTGGGACCTTACATTTTCCAGGTAATTTTCAGTAATTTTACCAAAAATGTAAGTACCTAAATACCTCAATTTTACCTAAATAACCAACTTCTGCTTGCATGTCGGCATTGAATCACAAGGGCCTGAGTACTTTGGTCATTTCCTTCTATCTAAGACAGCGAAATTTGATGGACCTGTGTATTAGGAATAACTTAATCTCCTGACACCACACAAATTGAACCGCAAATAGAGGAGGATTGTCTAGATTCACCAGAGAAGATGAAGCTAATTGTGTAAGTAATTAGCCTAGGTCAAGTAAGTCAAGTTAAAATTTTTGTTGAAGCCTATTTTAGTCAAAAGATGAAGCTATTCCTAACACATAGGCCTATACAATTTTGCTGTCTTAGAAGGAAGGAAATTACTCAAATATATCAGGATTCTCCGCAGAATTGTTTAACAGAGTATTTATGTTCTTATGGGTTTGATGCGGAGAGGCAAGAAAAGGACGGGTTGGTTATTTAGGATAATACAGTTTTGCACCTTAAGTCATTTCTTGCTTCCTGGGCATGAAAACCACTAAAAAAAGACTATACAACAATAAGGGTTAAGAATCAGAAATAGTTAAGGCCAATGATCAAAGTTGTCTTAAGTTTAATTTTCTCTGAATATATAATAAAAGGGACAAAAAAAAGACTATATGTTATGATCCTGATTTCTGTCAGTTTATTCTGTGTTTTTGTAAATGTATTATTTTTCATATTCATGTCTGGTTTTCTGTTTACATTCATTAGTCTTTGCACTTGTCTTCCCCTGTGATGTCTGTATCTTTATGTTGTTCTGAGCCCGAGTCACTTCCCTGTCTTTGTGATTCACTGTTCGGGTTGTTTCAGGCCCTGCGATGGACTGGCTATTATGTTCCTGTGTTCTGTCCTGTGTTAGTTTATCATTTTTTATCATCATTATTCTTCTAATTTATTATTTTTCATATTCATGTCTGGTGTTCTGTTTATATTCATTAGTCTTTGCACTTCCCCTCTGATGTCTGAGTCTGAAAGTTTACTAGCCCAGTCACTCCCCTGTCTGCATGCCCCACTATTCGGGTGTTTACGGTAGTTCCGGGGTTCAACCTTCCTTCCAATCTTGCAATCCTTACTTCCTGCTTTCTCTCCATTTCATGTTTGTACATAGCACTAATATAAATGGTAAATGGAGTACAATTGATGCTTCTCATTCACCCATTCATACACACACTCACACACTCACACACTCACACACCAATGGCGATTGGCTGCCATGCAAGGTACCGACCAGCTCGTCAGGAGCAAATGGGGGTTAGGTGTCTCGCTCAGGGACACTTTGACACAGCCCGGGCATGGAATCGAACCGGCAACCCTCCGACTGCCAGACGACTGCTCTTACTGCCTGAGCCATGTCACCCCTGTAATATACTAATCCCAACTAACATAGTAGTTGTACAGTACTAATTATACTAACACACTAATATGTTTGTCAAACTAACAAACTAACATTCACTAGTTTTGGGTATTTGTAATTTAAATCACTTAACTAACTTAATAACGCGTCTCCAGTTTCAATTCTGTTCTGTAACTCCACCTCCCTATTCTATCACTGATTACTTGCTTAGTTTCAGCCAAATGTTCGCACCTTCTCTCCCCTATCACCACCTTCCTTAATTCTGTGCAATTGTCTACTCCCTGGTCTGGAGCCGTTTGTATTACATGTGTGTCTTTGTGAATCCAGTCCGCGTTTTTGTTTCCCCCTCATTATTGTGTTATTATGTTTCTCACCTGATGTTTATTTGTTAGACCGCCCTCACTCCCATGCCCCACCTCGGTTGTCTCATTCCCCTGTATATTCATACCTGTCAATTTCTGTTGCACTTTGCTAGTTCGTCTTATCCTGTTTTTGAGTCCCAAGCCCTTATATTCCTTTACCCTTGTTCTAGTTACCTTGTTCCCAAGCCTTTGCCCTTGTGGCATTCTGTCCCTGTTTTTTTGTCGTTTTTGTTTTCTGGATTTCTTGTTTATGACCCCTGCCTGCCTCTCTGGACTCTTCTCTTGTTTTGTGGACTCTGTACCTCTGCCCTGCTTCTAGACTGCCTACCTGGTTTTGAACTCATGCCTGTTTGGATTACGCTCTGTCTGCCCCTTATCCACCTGCTCATTAAACCAGCCATTTTTTCAACACCACTGAGTCTGCTATTGGTTCCTCTGCCCGCTGTTGTGACACTATAGAATAATGTAAACTCAAAAAGAAAATAATTACTAAAAGTGAAAGTGAAAAAGGTCTCTGTGGTGTATAACTTAACACTCTAGTAGGTGGTTCTATAAATGGTGGTGCATTTATATAGCGACTTTATCCAAAGCGTTGTACAATTGAGGCTTCTCATTCACCCATTCACACACACACACACACACACACACACACACACACACCATTGAGTATTTGACATCTTGAGACTGCATGTATTTTTTTCATTTTCTATTTTGGTGGGATTAAATAGTAACATGCAATAAACATAATGCTATGTTTTCAGAAGTCATGTACCAACTTTGCATGTGTTGTATGGGTTTATGTAAATATACAATTTCAGAAAATATACTACCCTTTTTATATTTTTATCTCAGATTTCTTTTTTTATCGGAGACTTCTTTGTGGATGATTCTGGTGGTACTTTCCGAGACAGGTGCTAAACTTTCACTTCCTGTACCTCAGAAAAAAAAACTCTTACCATAATACAATGGTTAAGGGGCAGTTCACCCCAGAAAGGTTATGCTGTAAGTTTCCACTTACTCAGAGTCTATCCACCCAGACAATTCTTCATTTCTCTGTGTAACTATCTACATGAATAGATAGTACTCTGGGTAAGTGGAAGTGTGAGTGAACTGCCCCTTTACTTGAGAAAAAAAAGAAGAAGAAATAGTATGGAATATAAATCCAGATTGGGCTTCATGGGTAGCCAGTAGGGGTGTAATGGTACACGGAAATCTTGATTCAGTGTGGCTCCATTTTGACTTCACAGTTTGGTAAAGCAGGAAAAAAATCTAAACAAACAGCCATAATTTCATAATTTGTGAAAAGCAAACTGGACATCATTTCTCACTGAACAAAAATGATGCACATTAACACAAAGTTAATGCACATGCATTAAAGCAAGGCAGTAATGGTGGAGTTTACAGCGTGTGCTGCACTGAAAGCCCAGTACTGAAAGAGAGAGCCTTGACAAACTAAGCGTGCTTTTCTGATGAGACACATGTTGCAGCTTCCACCGTTTCACAGAAGCCTCGTCTCTCCCCTGGTTGCATGTAGGTAGAGCGGCAACATAGAGGTGTGTTACGACCTGGTCTAGGGTCTGGCTGTGACAGGGTAAAGGATAGGAGATGGAATGCAGAATGGGGAATGGGACAGACACTGTAGACTGACAAGTAATTCCGGTCCTGTCTGCCTGACCAAATCTAAATAAACCTTACATGTATTCAAAGGTTTACCGGGCTCAAAGCAGGCATGTAGCCAACCCTTAACGGATATCAGGTCTCCTCCCAGCCAGGATCTCTCTGAAAAATAATAAAGTCAGAGTCAAACAAAATCAAAGCAATCACTAATCCACCAGACTCATACACGCAAAGACTGCTGAGCTAGTCTACCGAGAACGGGTCGGCCTGACATATGCTACATGAGTTGTTGATTTTATTTCATTTTTTTAATCGCCAGACTTTAATTTCTGGAACTTTACTTTACATAGTTCTTTTTAAAAACTCCCTGAGGTTTTATGGTTAATTGAAATGCTTTTTGGAATGGCAGATGAGTTTGTCATTTTCAGAGTGACAAGCAACATGGCTCCTTCAGCATCCATCTCAGTGCAGTGACCTCCATTGTTATGCCGGGAGGAACAGAGGAACCAAAAGCAGGCAGTGGTGCAGAAAAAATGGTAGGTGTAATGCAAAAGCAGGGGCAGACAGAGTGGAGTCAAAAAACAAGCCAAGGTCAAAACCACGGGGTCAGTGCAAAAAGGCAGAGGTACAAATATCCTAAACAAACAAAGAAGAGTCCAGGGAAGCAGGCAGGGTAAACCGGAAATCCAATAAACAAGGGCAAGGACTCAGGGGCAAGGGCAGGGGCAGGGGCAGGGGCAAGGGCAAGGGCAAGGGCAAGGGCACAAGGAGGCTAGAACTGGGGGAAGGAATAAAGGGCTCAGGATGAGAAAACTGGACAAGACGAACTAGCAGCGTGCAACTGAAAAGGACAGGTATAAATACACAGGGGAATGAGACAAACTAGGCGGGGCATGGGAGTGAGGGTGGTCTAACAAATAAACATCAGGTGAGACACATGAAAGGGTAATAGGACAATAACGAGGGGGAAATTAAAACGCGGACTGGATTCACAAAGACACATTTGTAATACAAACGGCTCCGGACTAGGGAGTAGACAATTTGCAGAGAATCAGGAGATGCAGGGATACGGAGAGACAGGTGCGAATACTTTGCTGAAACTAAGCAAGTAATCAGTGATTGAATAGGGAGGCGGAGTTACAGAACAGAATTGAAACTGGAGATGCGTTAGTAAGTTAGTTAAGTGATTTAAATGACAAATACCCAAAACTAGTGAATGTTAGTTTGTTAGTTTGACAAACATATTAGTGTGTTAGTATAATTAGTACTGTACAATTTCTAAGTTAGTTGAGATTAGTATATTAGTGCTATGTACAAACATGAAATGGAGAGAAAGCAGGAAGTAAGGAATGCAAGATTGGAAGGAAGGTTGAACCCCGGAACTATCGTAAACACCCGAATAGTGGGGCACACAGACAGGGGAGTGACTGGGCTAGTAAACATTCAGACTCAGACATCACAGGGGAAGAGGAGTGCAAAGACTAATGAATATAAACAGAACACCAGACAAGAATATGAAAAATAATAAATTACAAGAATAATGATAATAACCAATGATAAACAGACAGAACACAGGAACATAACATCCATACCTTCATCTCTACCAGGTCACATTTTGTCTGGAATGACAGAGGGAAAAAAACTAAAAGACAATTTCTTGTATCATTTAGCGATATAATTATTTTAGTCATGGGTTTTTAAAGCCTTAAGGATAAGGATAATTAGGATAATTTTTAGATCGCTAGTTTGCATTAGTAATTAGCAGTTTATATAGGCGTGCTCAGAGCGACACCGCTCCGTCCCATTTTGGAATGGTATGTTGTGTCAGCACCCCATTACGGTCTGCTCTCTCCCCTTCAGAATGCGCTTCCAGCGACGTGGCCCTCCACGACGACGGAACCCCACCAACCTCTGCTACCCCTCACTGACCCCCTGTGACAACTTCACAGTTGCAGGGGGGCTATGGAACTGTCAGTCTGCCACACGGAAGGCTGACTTCATTACGGGTTATGCCTCCCTCCTGTCCCTACAATTCCTTGCCCTCACCGAGACCTGGATTACACCAGAGAACGCTGCCACCCCCGCTGCCCTCTCATCCTCCTTCTCCTTCTCACACCCCCCCCGGCCCTCTGGCAGTGGAGGTGGCACTGGCTTGCTGATCTCCCCTTCGTGGAAATTCTCTGCGTTTTCCCTCACTGACCTATCCCTATCCACATTTGAATGCCACGCTGTCTCAATTACTCACCCTGTTAAACTTTATATTGTCGTTGTTTATCGTCCACCAGGTGCCCTGGGAAGTTTCCTTGATGAGCTTGACACTCTACTCAGCTCATTCCCTGAGGATGGCACCCCACTTATCCTCCTGGGAGATTTCAACATCCACCTGGAAGCCTCCCAGTCTGCTGCCTTCTTACCACTACTTCACTCCTTTGACTTCTCTCTGCAGCACTCTCCCCCAACTCACAAGGCTGGAAACCATCTTTCTGAGGAACTGCTCCTCTTCTAACCCCACTGTTACCCCTTTACACAAGTCCGATCACCACTTCATTTCCTTCTCCATCCCACTAGCTGCTCTACCTCCCTCCCCTTCTCTCACCCCCACTGTTTCTGTCCGATGTAACCTCTGCTCTCTATCGCCCTCCTCCCTTGCCCCCAGAGTCACCGCTTCCCTCCCTCCTCTTGAATCCTTCTCCAAACTACCCACTGATTCTGCATCTTCCGTGCTGCTTTCCTCTCTCTCCTCAGCCCTTGACTCTCTCTGTCCTCTTGTCTCCCGGCCTGCTCGATCCTCCCCTCCCAGCCCATGGGTTTCTGACCTTCTACGTTCCTCCAGGCCAAGCCTACGTGCAGCTGAGAGGAAGTGGAGGAAATCAAAAGACCCGTCGGACCTGTCTTCCTACCAGTCTCTCCTGGCGGAATTCTCCTCCGCTATCACCACTGCCAAAAGAAATTACTACCAAACAAAAATCCAGAACTCCACTTCTAACCCTCGTCAACTGTTCTCCATTTTCTCCTCTCTCCTCAGCACACCTCCCCCACCATCTCAGTCCTCGCTCACTGCTGATGACTTTGCGGTATTTTTTGACGAGAAGGTTGCAGATATCCGCAGCACCTTCGCGACCACCACCATTTCTATGCCTGCCTCCATTTCTGTGTCTGCCCCGTTTCTCCTCTTTCTGTCCCCTTACAGATGCCGATGTGTCTCACCTCCTGCTCTCCCACCGCCGTACTACTTGTGCCCTGGACCCCATCCCCTCAAACCTCTTTCAGGCAATCACGCCTGACATCCTCCCGTTTGTCACCTCCCTTGTTAACTCCTCTCTGTCCTCTGGCTGCTTTCCCTCATCATTCAAGAGGGCCTACATCACCCCGCTCCTAAAGAAACCCACTCTTGACCCCTCCTGCATTCAAAACTACCGTCCGGTATCTCTCCTTCCTTTTCTATCCAAATCCATTGAACGAGCCGCCTCCAACCAACTCTCTTCCTTCCTCTCTCAGAATAACCTGCTGGACCCCCACCAGTCCGGCTTCAGACCTGGCCTGGTTTTTATTGGCTGTTGTTGTATTCTAGCTGCCAACAGTGGTATGCTAGTTTGAATGTTGATTGTACTCTTCAAGGGTTCTGAATTTCTGTATGTTTACACTAGGACTCGGAACTGTACTGTCCTCTCAGGTCTACTTTTGCACTTGTTCTTGTGATTGATTTGCACTTTGTTGTACGTCGCTCTGGATAAGAGCGTCTGCTAAATGCCACGTAATGTAATGTAACGTAATGTTAATGAATCTGGGGGAGGGGGCATTTGGCACTTGCAGTAGTTACAGGTGTGAAAGAAACATTTCCTGTTCACACAATAAATAGGACTGACAGTGTTGTTCTTATAATTTCCTTGGCATTCAAGATAAGAAGCCAATGCATTTAAGTTGTCTTTCAAACAATGAGTAAAATACAAAAAATGGAATTACCTATTGTGAATTATCTATTGTACCAGAAAAAAATACTTGTACTAAATTCACAGTTTTGCTATGTTGACTCGTCATTTATGTTCTTTGTCTATATTATATATTCAATAATATTTGTCCTGGAAAACTAAATGTCAACATTGAACTTTGATTTTGTTAAAGCATGTGTTTAAATTTTGTGGAGATATATTGTTCTTGTGAGTGTGGGCCATGACTCTTTCTCTCTCATTATTGGGTGCACTGCACTATGTAAACAGACTTTCTGTTTACATGTTGTGATAATACCATGATGTGATTATTTAAACTACTCAGCAGGCATTCTGCAGCTGTCACCCGATTATGATGAAGCATAAACACTTAAAGCAAGCCTGCAGCCGCTGAATGCTAGATATCACTGCTGTTCCTAAGCTGCCACAAAACATGGGCCCATAAACCCTTACCACTCCTCCTTTTTCAGAGTATCTCTGTATTAACATGGCCAAATTAAGAAGTAAATAGCATTGCCAAAAAATGTGCTTTTCCTAAATGTATAACCAAATGATTTATGAAACTGTGTACCGAAGTAGCTCTACCCAGTCCATTTCCCTCAGTGCCCTTAGGTTTATTAGGGGTCCAAGCAGCGAAGTTGCAGGAACCATATTGTTTTTGTTCTGGTTCTATTTTTCTTAGGGGTTCAAGCATTTAGTGCTGGAGCCCTATTATTTCTGTTCTGTTTTGAGGGGTTCGAGCCTTTTGGCCAGTAGGTGGTGCTATAAATGGTGGTGCATTTATATAGCGACTTTATCCAAAGCGCTGTACAATTGAGGCTTCTCATTCACCCATTCACACACACACACACACACACACACACACACACACATACACACACACCAATAGTGATTGGCTGCCATGCAAGGCGCCAACCAGCACATCAGGAGCAACTGAGTTTAAATTAAGCAAATTATTTAAATGCTTATAATGCTTCAACCATTTGACCAATCAGGTTGAAATTTCACATCTTCCATCTCTGTCTCCACCAGGGTCAAAGATATCGTTAATATCTTAGATATCTTTAAAAAAACAAAAAAAAAAAAACAAACGTGGGGCTATAGCAAATATGCAGTTTTTAAAAGAGCATCTTTTTTGCATCTATGGATTGGTTAATGGGAAATCCGACAACTTGTGTCAGTAGATCCTACACCTTCAGATAAACAACTAGAAAGAAAGCCATTTTGATTTTACTGTGCATGTGAGAGGCTTATCAATTCAATTCAAAACCTCATGATGCCAAACATTTTGTATTTGCTGAAATTATTAATAATTTGCTCTAGTTGTGAATTCTTCTATGGCTAAATGCATGGGTTCATTCAATTCAGCCATAGGATATTGTAAATTCTGTCTTCCTACTGAAAAAATACTCATAAACCTGTAATACAAATTTGCAATCTGTTTTGTTGCATTCTAATAAACAACAAAATATTAAGATACAATGCTTATTTCTTCTAGGAGAACGGTTTTCTATTTAGTCAAACATAGGCAGATATGCAGCATATGTAAGCTACAATCTCATATGTGTGAGTTATTGCAGAAACATCTGCACTAGTACATTTTCTGAGAATTGCAGACAAATAAATGTTTGTTTTTTTGTTTTTTTTTCTTCAACTTAAAATGTCACACATTTACCGCCAGTATAAGGCTATTTATTTATTTGTTGAAAATGACACACGTTTACAGCCAGTGTAAGGTTTTAGAAGCCGAAGCCATACAGTCCAATAAAGATAACTGGAAGAACGAAAGTGAAACTCGGAGCGCCGAGGTAAGTTTCGTTTTTTTCGGTTTGTGTTTTCAAATTATAGCGTGCTTTCTCGGAAAACACGTGGTAAGCTCTTCCATCGGTTCCTCCACCCCCCTCTGGATTCATGCAACTAGTGAACAAAGCGTTCATATTATAAGGTGGTTTATGTTGCTTACACCATTTCTCCATAACACTTAAGTGTCTCAGTTGTATTGTGCGCTAATAAGTTATTTTTGTATTCTCTATTTTTTTATTCTCTCCATATATTCTTCTTCTTCTTCTTCTTCTTCTTCTTCTTCTTCTTCTTCTTCTTCTCATTATTATTATTAATATAATCATCATAAAAAGAATAATTTATTATTATATTTTTAGTTTTATTTTGGCATGTTTGCTAAAACTTGAAGGGAACAATCTGGGCTCTCGAAAAAAATCCTGACATCTGATTGGACAAAACGTACGTCAGACTCAGTATTATATACTGGCTCTTTTGATATACTCTACCGAGTAACTTTCGGTATCAGTTCGTGGAGGTGGCAAGTCATATCCCGGGATTTCCTATAACTTAATGACACCAACGGTTTTACCTGTCCATCGAAATCGACTATTTTAAAGGTAGGTACATCACCACTTCTTCAGTTTGTACTATCGTAGTTAGTTTGTTACATCGTGCATTTACGCATTTAGAAAAGCAATTAACATCACAAATGCTCAAATGCAGTTTACATTCATACGGACATGACGTTGAAATTAATACAAAATCAGTTTCCCGAGGCTCTAGTGTAACCATGTGTCTTTGTTGAAAGTGACGAAATACCTGAAGTAAGCGTGTACAGTATAAGCAACACATTTTTCTAATAAAATCAAATGTCGCTTGATTTGGATTTTGGGTTTAAAAAGTAGGCTATGTTGAACTTACAGATATCACTGGAGCAGGGAATTTTATGATCCATGTAAATGTAATTATATATAAATATATTTAAATACTAAATTATGTCGCAGATGTCTTTGTAGGTCAGCAATTTTCGGCTAATATGCAGTCCCCTCCAAAAGTATTGGAACAGAAAGGTCCAATATATACATGAGATGACAGATCCGAATTTCAGCTTCAGATTCCGAATCTACATTTCTTAAACAGCTTAGAACATATCACCTTCTGTATCAGACCACACAATTTGTAGGTGAGCAGAAGTATTGGAACTTGTGACAGGTGTTTCTTGTTGCCCAGATCCTGTCCTGTTAGATTGATTGGTTAAACAATAAATAGTTCTGAAATAAATAGTTCTCTTGGTTTTAGCCTTGGGTTAGGGATGTGAAGACTGCATTTGTGTTAGAAAAGATAAACCAACATGAAGACCAGAGAGCTGTCTTTGGGAGAACAGAGCCATTGCACAAGTATTAGGGATAGCTTGGAATGTCCTGAAAAAGAACCGGCTGGCGTACTGAGCAACATATATATAATCCATAGATTAGAACTGTTAATAGTTATTTTCATCAATTAACAAAGTGAACAGAAGAAAAATCTAAATCAAATCAATATTTGGTGTGACCACCCTTTGCCTTCAAACCAGTGTCAATTCTAGGTACACTTGTGGGCGCTCTGTAGCATAGTGGTTAAGGTAAATGACTGGGACACACAAGGTCGGTGGTTCTAATCCCGGTGTAGCCACAATAAGTTCCGCACAGCCGTTGGGCCCTTGAGCAAGGCCCTTAACCCTGCATTGCTCCAGGGGAGGATTGTCTCCTGCTTAGTCTAATCAACTGTACGTGGCTCTGGATAAGAGCGTCTGCCAAATTCCAATAATGTAATGTAATGTAACTTGCACAAACTCAGGGATTTGGTAGGCATATTGTCAGGTGTGTCAGTGGTCAATTTAATATGTAGGATGAAACACAATCATTAACTGAAACAGAAACAGCTGTGTAAGAGGGTTAAAACTGGGTGAGGAACAGCCAAACTGCTTCCAAGGTGAGGTTGCTGAGGACAGTTTAATGTCATTAGTCATACACCATGGCAAGACTGAGCACAGTAACAAGACACAAGTTAGTTATACTTCTTCAGCAAGGTCTCTCCCAGGCAGAAATTTCAAGGCAGACAGGCGTTTCCAGATGTGCTGTCCAAGCTCTGTTGAAGAAGCACAAAGAAACGGGCAACGTTGAGGACCGTAGACACAGTGGTCCGCCAAGGAAACTTAGTGCAGCAGATATATATATCTTCAAGGGTTCCAATTGTATCTATATGGTCACGCTAGGACTTGGAACCATACTGTCCTCTAGGATCCTCACCACACTTGTCCCTGTGTTTGATCTGCACTTCGTTGTACCTCGCTCTGGATAAGAGTGTAAGAATTGGAAAGCGAGATTACAATTTGCAAAGATGTACAGAGATGAGCTACAAGTTCTGGAACAAAAGTTTTATGGACTGATGAGGCCAAGTTTAACCTCTACCAAAGTGATGGAAAGGCCAGAGTATGGAGAAAGAAGGGATCTGCTCATTATCCAAAACATACAGGCTCATCTGTGAAGTACAGTGGAGGAAGTGCTATGGCTTGGGCTTGCATGGATGCTTCTGCTTCTTTATTGATGATGCAACTCATGATGGTATCAGCAGGATGAATTCAGAATTCTACAAATCATTCTGGCTGCCAATTTATGGAGAAATGCATCCAAACTAATTGGGAAGAACTTCATCATGCAGCAAGACAATGACTCAAAACACACTGCCAATATAACAAAGGACTTAATTAGGGTGAAAAAGAGGAATGTTTCACACTGGCCAAAACAATCACTGGATCTTAACCCAATTGAGCATGCATTTCACCTGCTGAAGAGGAGATTGAAGGAAAAAAACCCCTGAAACAAACAACAACTGAAAGAGGCTGCAGTAAAAGCCTGGGAAACGATCACAAAAGAAGAATGCAACAGTATGGTGATGTCAATGGGACGCAGGCTTGATGTAGCTATTGCAAGCAAGGGATATGCTCCCAAAATTAAGTGTTGTTTACTTTCTTGTACTTAAATACACTCTGTTCCAAAAACCTTTGCTCACCTAAAAATTGGGTGGTCTGATACCAAGGTGCTATGTTCTAAGTAGTTTAACACATCTAGGTGTAAATACCAGGGGGAAAAAGCTGAAATTCTGAACTCTTGTCCCATGTTCATCTTTTTATCACAACCCCAGTGTATTGCGAAAACAAAGAAATTGGCTTTGCTATTCCAATACTTTTGGATGGGACTTTATTTATTTATCAATTTTTATAAGTTGTACTGTTTTAATTTTGCCTGTGCTGTGTATGTCATTATTACATTTAGGTAATTTGGCAGACATATTTACCAGAGTATAAAACTACTAAAGTATAACAAGAGAGTTTCTCATCCGTGCCGTCTCTTTATAAATATTATGTGTGAATCAGGAAAGCCTTTTATCGTTAGGCTGCCTAATCCTTATGAATTACAAAAGCATTTCTACTGTTACCTAGTTATGCAGGCAATTAATCTGGAAAGCGTTAATGCCTTTTCTGTAAAATCAGCAGTCATGCATTTTTCCTCTCATAAGTAATATATCAAAATGTCAAAGTCTGTCATTTGTACACCCTATTATAGCATATGGGCCGGTTTCACAGATACAGACTATATTCAACTTTTAAATGGAGATTCCCCATACAAAACTCATAAAAGATTTAGTCTTGGGCTAAGCTTAATCTACATTGTGTGCGGAACTGGCCCTATATGTCATACCCTTTTATACTCTATTATACCCTATATGTTATGTCCGAAAATAATGTGTGTCTGGAAAGGATATTAGATCATATTACTTCAGCAAAAACAAAAACGTCTTTTTTTGTCCCATACTAAGCTTCTTGCACTTATTATTTGCACAATAAACCAGCTGAAGCACTGATGGTCAACCAAATGTTGACACATGATGTGTTTACCTTAACCCTGTGCAAATAGATGTCCCAGTGGTTCCGACTGCAGCAGCTCGAATCTAAATACCTGGAGCAGGTGGGTCAGCTCTACGATGACAACTTTCCCATGGAGATCCGTCAGTATCTAAGTCATTGGATTGAGAGCCATGACTGGTGAGCACTGAGAAATGACCGTAGGAGATTCAACATCACAACATTTACATAGCATTATTGCATCGCATTTTCATACACCATTACCACAAAGCATTATGGCTTGTCATTGCCATTTAAGACTACGTATAATTATGTCATTATTTCCTGATGATTCTTGTGTGTTTCAATACCGTGTGCTGCTTTTCAAAAGAAACAGTTGAGTTCCAGACCTTACATTACGTAGTTGAAGTAATGTTTTAGTGGCAGACGGCAAGCCTGTGAAAGTGAAAGTAAACTTACTGGATTGAATTTCTGGATATTGGTCTTTTGTGCAAGACATTACACAAACATTCAAATGTATTTTTTAGGAATTTTGACATTTTTTGGCTCAATTATTTTGGCTCACCTCTCTCCCGATGATTGAACACTCTGCAGGGAGCTGGCGGCCACCAATGATTCCCTGGCAACTGTGAGATTCCATGACCTCTTGGCCCAGTTGGATGACCAGTACAGCCGCTTTGCCCTGGAGAACAACTTCCTGATGCAGCACAATATTCGCAAGATAAAACGAAACCTGCAGGTAAGCCAGCCTGTACCTAAGCCATGCTGTAGCTTATCTAAAAGGGTTGATAATATATTACTTCTATAAAAATTTTTGTTGAAAATGTGTTAAACAATACTATTGTAGGCAATGAGAACAAATTCCCACAATTACATTGGGGTAAAAGTATGGGTAATAAACAGAAACACTGAAAACATAATTTTTTTGGAAAGATTTTACATTTTATTTTTTGACTTTTGCATAGCATGAATGCATGTTTGAAGGCTCATTCCATGATTGTTGATGCTAAACAATTTGTTTAAACTGGTTTGAAGTAACATTATTCTGCAAAATTACTTCTGATGGTCAGTTGTTCCAGTATTTAAGGTAACACGAACTTTGAGCAGTGTCACAGTGTTAAACATGTTGCCATGACGGAAGGAGCTCTCTGAGAATGTTTGCAGCCGCATTGTAGCCTTACATGATGCTGGTTGGTCACTTGATGAAAAGAATCATCTGGTGACGTAAAAGTTATGACTTGGCCTGCTCAAGACCTTAATCCAATTGAGCCAATCTGGGATTTTCTGGATACCAAGATAAATAAATCTGTTGTAACATCAAAATAATCTCAAACCATACAGAACGGTTTAATGAGTGAAGAAAAAAATAAATTTGTAAATGATTAAATGCTGTAATCAAAGCAAAGGGTGGCCACCCTTTACATTTACTTTTTCAAAAGGATGTCACTTTAAGCTTTGAGTCCACACTTCACTGCCACCTCTGGTGGCGGTTAGGTACTATCCAACATTCGAAAAAGAAACTAGAAGATTTGTAATTTAAAGGAATGGAATCTGAAGTACCAGGAAGATAGAAAGTCTACTTGCAGTTTCCACAGCTTGCAGAAATAGAGAGAGAGAGAGAGAGGGAGAGAGAGAGTAGTTCATAGTAGTTCATATTGTGCAGTACGAGAGTATGTCTGAACCTCTGACTATACTGGGTGTGTACAGGATAACTTCCAGGAGGATCCAGTGCACATGGCAATGATCATCTGTAGCTTCCTTAGGGAGGAGCAGAAGATTCTGGCAGTGGCTGAAAAAACAGAGGTGCCTTTACTTGTATAATTCATGTGATGGTGTGGTAACTTTTTTGTCTTTACACACTCAGATTGGCTGCATGGCATTATACATTGTGGTATATATGCTATATACAGCATTTGCTGGATTTAAGGTGCTTAGTTTTGATTTGTGTCGCATTGTTCCTACTGTTTCATGATGGTTTCCATTTAAACAATTCTTTAAACTGTTTTCATGCAGACTGTATTATGACATGTTGAACAATTCTGAAGCATTTTTCTTAGCCTTCCCTTCTCATTGCCAGGATAACGCTGGAAATTCACATTCCAGTGTGGTTGTGGAGAAACATAAGGAAATGGACCACAAAGTGAGAGATATAAAGAGCAGAGTTCAGGTAAAGAGTTGCCCTAAAACATGCTTAAAAGTACCCATGAAATTCCACAAGCACAGGTCGGCCAGGAAGAATGGGGTAACTGAAAATCTAGGCTGGCAGCACGCCTGCTGCCTAAACAATATCAAGATGCCCTGGCATCGATGTGTTACTGAATGCCTTATTCCCATGTCCAGGAGATTGAACAGAAGATTAAATCCCTGGAAGATCTGCAGGACGAGCATGACTTTAAGTACAAAACACTGCAGAGTCGAGGTAAGGGTACAGAAGTGCCTCCACTGTAAAATGTAAATTAACTTTTAATAAATTAAGCAGTTTTACTAAATTAAGTAAGATTTAATAAACAAAGAGGGCAAAAGTCTGTTTATTAAAGGACCAGAGAATGTTTGAATGGATTATGTTGCCCTACTTAAATAGCTAGTTTCCTCAAACCATTTGTGAACTTTTTTCATAATGCATGGTGCCATGTGCATTTACCAAAAGTGTATCTTGTGACAAACAGGTCTTCGACTTAAGGATCTTTGATGTTTTCAAGACCAGGCTTGATACGGCGCTAGATACTATTTAGCTTTTAGGCAAACTAAGCAGCAGGTACACTTAGTGGTAGGGAAAGGCGAGCATTGCTGGGCTGAATGGCCTGTTCTCGCCATTATGTTATGTTATGTTTTGTTATGTTATGACAGTGATCCCATTACGGCAATGAGCTTGTGTTGTTTTGAAAAACAGTGCAAAAATGTTACATTTACTCAAGTGGACAATGTATGACTGAAAAACAGTCCTTTAGGAATGGATTGTACTTGGTTGTGATAAAGGGAGGCCTTAATATGTCACTAACCCTGCAAGCAAAACCATTTCAATATGAACATTAGGTAAGCTTATATGGCCTGATTCAGAGCTCAGTACTGTCCAGTGTTCCGGGTGTTTTATTTAAGTGTTATGGAACAAAAACCTGTGGTTTATCGAAGCTTCGCATTGCGCGTAACCACCCCGATAGCTGTGTCAATATCCACGATATACCACAGGTTCTCGTTCCATAACGCTTTTATATAACGGTTACCACATTAATCTTTCAAAAACGTTTAATTAATGTATGTTTAATGGAACTATGTTTTATGGTAAATGTATTCTTCCGCTGAACTGTAGTTTATTGGTTGCTAAGCAATGGTATTGTGAACCTTAACTCGCGATAGTATCCCCACTCCTCTATCAAAGCTACGGGATTAACGTTAGTAGGAATAATGTATCCATTAGATTACATTACATTACAAGGCATTTAGCAGACGCTCTTATCCAGAGCGGCGTACAACGAAGTGCAGATCAAACACAAGTACAAGTGTGAAGAGGACCTGAGAGGACACTACGTTTCCGAGTCCTAGTGTGACCATACAGATACAATCGGAACCCTTGAAGAATACATCAACTTCCAAACTAGCATACCACAGTCAGCAGCTAGAATACCTCGAGTACAACAATACAATAACTAATACAAAACACAACAATATCTATAACTATATAAATGCCATTATAATCTATGGCATATATAAGGCTAATCATGGTGGTGAGTTAGGGAGGGAAAGGTGCCGCCTGAAGAGATGAGTCTTCAGTCTGCGTTTGAAAGAGGTCAGAGACTCTGCCGTTCTGACATCCACAGGGAGGTTATTCCACCACCATGGGGCCAGGACAGACAGCAGTCGTGACCGAGAAGTGCAGGTGTGGCGAGGGGGAGGCGCCAGATGGCACGAAGTGGCGGAGCGGAGGGGTCTTGCTGGTGTATAGGTCTTGATAAGTGATTGAATATATACAGGGGCTGATCCCTTAACTGCCTGGTACACGAGCACCAAACAGGCAGCCAGTGGAGGTTGCTGAGCAGGGGGGTGACATGTGAATGTCTGGGAACATTGAATACCAGATGGGCTGCAGCATTCTGGATCAGTTGTAGGGGTCTGATGGCAGATGCTGGAAGGCCAGACTGCAGAGAATTGCAATAGTCCTGGCGGGACAGGACCATTACTTGTACAAGGAGCTGAGTGGAGTAGGTGGTGAGGAAGGGTCGGATTCTTCGGATGTTGTACAGGAAGAACATGCCCGGGTCACCGTAGTGTATCCCCACTGCACTAACCTTAGCTAGCTTGCTAGTTTATGTTTACGTTACACACAGATGCAGAGCATGAACCAAACAGGATGAACCGGAGGGAGATTAAACGCAAAATAACTTAAGCAGTTTTACTAAATAAAGTAAGATTTAATAATCAAAGAGTGCAAAACTCTGTTTATTAAAGGACGAGAGGATGTTTGAATGGATTATGTTGCCCTACTTAAATAGCTAGTTTCCTCAAACCATTTGTGAACCTTTTTCATTATGCATGGTGCCATGTGCATTTACCAAAAGTGTATCTTGTGACAAACAGGTCCTCCACTTAAGGATCTTTGATGTTTTCAAGACCAGGCTTGATACAGTGCTAGATACTATTTAGCTTTTAGGCAAACTAAGAAGCAGGCACACTTATTGGTAGGAAAAGGCAAGCATTGCTGGACTGAATGGCCTGTTACATAGACTCCCCACTGCATTAACGTTAGCTAGCTTGCTAGTTTACGTTACACCAGATGACACTGGCACACACAATACATTTGTTTTTGTTGTAGTCATTTATCAGGACATTGCCAGATAACATGCAGGTATTGAAATAACTCTGTGTCGTTATGAGTGATCATTTACAAACGCGGACTAATTTTAAAATATGTGTGAACATTCCATTTAGCCGTGCGTATAACATGGATATTGGCACGGCTGGAACGCAATAGAGACAATGGACCGGACCTGTCCGTTGTACAATGTAAGATAAATACTGCCTGCTGTCTCACTGGTGTTTTTATTTGGCAGAGCATGAACCAAACGGGACGAACCAGAGGGAGATCAAACGCGAGGAGATGCTAATTCGGGAGATGTTCATTAAAATGAACATGAAGAGAGAGGTATTATGATTATTATAATTATTATGATCATTATGATGGTGATGATGATGAGTAGTAGTAGTAGTAGTAGTAGTAGTAGTAGTAGTAGTAGTAGTAGTAGTAGTAGTAGTAGTAGTAGTAGTAGTAGTACTAGTAGTGAGCAGCACGGATGGTGCAGTGGGTAGCACTGCTGCCTCACAGCAGGGAGGTCCTGGGTTCGAATCCCGGTCGGCTGGGGCCTCTCTGTGTGGAGTTTGCATGTTCTCCCCGTGTTCACGTGGGTTTCCTACGGGTACTCCGGTTTCCTCCCACAGTCCAAAGACATGCAGGTTAGGCTGATTGGAGAGTCTAAATTGCCTGTGGGTGTGAGTGAATGGTGTGTGTGCCCTGTGATGGACTGGCGACCTGTCCAGGGTGTATTCCTGCCTTTCGCCCAATGTATGCTGGGATAGGCTCCAACCCCCCTGCGACCCTGTTCAGGATAAGCGGGTTAGGATAATGAATGAATGAGTATAGTTGTAGTAGTAATGGTTTCTTTCATATGTGCATATGTTTAATCTATTCTTGGCTACTGTAGTTAACTTACACTGCAATTTTACTCCCCACATGACAGTCTGGGGAGTAAACCTTAACACGACTACACATATTAATGCATTAAGCAGATGGGCCTATCCAGAGCTAATTATATTGTACACTGTGCTTATATTGTAAGTCACTCTGGATAGAACCATCTGCAAAATAAATAACATTATTTAACAACTTTTTTTAGCAATTGGGTTGTAGCTCCCAATATGATGAAATGGGTAGCTAGTTACTTTGCCGTTCTTGAACAATATCTGGCGCTGTTTCAATTTTTACTGCGATGGCATGCAGTTTTAGCTAACTACTTCCACTTAGTCTACTGCTTATCCATTAAAGGCTTAGCTTAACTGTATTTATACTACCAACATCAGGCGTGACGTAATTGCCACCCACCCAATGAAATTGCATCTGCATCATTGGTGATGGACAACGTGTTCACCATTTGCTTGTTTTGTGTGTGAAACACTGTGCCATGTGACCTTGATGTGATGTCCTTATTGGCCTGCTGTACAGGAGGTGGTGAGGCAGATGGCGGATGTGCTTAACTTAGTGGAACAGGTTGAGAACACACTGATCTCAGAGGAGCTGCCTGAATGGAAACGGCGCCACCAGATCGCCTGCATTGGTGGACCACCCAATGCCTGCCTGGACCAGCTACAGACTTGGTGAGTTACCTGTATTTCATGCAGTCACCATTTCCTGAATCAAGGATTTATAAAGGACTTTATAGACCATGTGCAAAAAATGGCCCCCAAAAGACTTAATACCTTGTATAGCGGGGGAAGAACTTTCTTGCTTTTACGATAAAATGTGCCATTGAATGAATAGGATAATTAATATCATATTTGTTTTATTTGGGTCTTTATGTATAATAACTATCCAAAAAATATTGTTTTGTTGCACAGTGGATTGAGAGCCATCACTAGGATTGTGCCATTGAAGGATGTGTTCATAGAGCTGAATTGAACTGCTGTTAGCACATTGGGGGTCATGTCCACAGAGCTGAAGAATCCGTCCTGTCCCACAGGTTCACCTCCGTGGCTGAGAGCCTGCAGCAGGTTCGACAGCATCTGAAGAAGCTGCTGGAACTGGAACAGAAGTACACGTACGAGAACGACCCCATCACACAGAAGAAGAGTTTCCTGGAGGACCGCACACTTTTGCTGTTCCGCACCCTAATCATCAAGTGAGAGAAGCGGAGCGCCACAGCTTTCCATCCTCTCAGTTCCTCCCTCATTTTGCAGTTCCACAGTTCAGACGTGTGCTGGCACTTGAACGTCCGTTACAGAATGTCATGACTTAATGCCTTAATCCTTTATCCAGTAGTAGTGTGTAGCCTAAACCAGAATGAAGGAGAACCTCTCTCCTCCCTGTCCATTCTTTCACACTAAAACAAATATTTTCTAAAATGTGTATACTAAAACAAAAAAGAATCTTTCCAATACAAATGTTTTGGGCCACTGGGTAAGAAAACAAATGAAAAGGCACTACATTCTAGTGTCCAGGAAGTCTGCTAACACACACTCAGTACATGCAAAATGACACAGTTTAGGCCTATAAATGCATTGGCTTGAGCATGTTTGATCATGGCTGGCTGATTGTTTTGTTTCAGCTCCTTGGTGGTGGAGAGGCAGCCATGTATGCCTACACACCCACATAGACCCCTTGTGCTGAAAACTGGGGTGCAATTCACAGTCAGACTCAGGTTGGTCCCCCTCCATACCTCCATCCCTACAGGAAGTACCATCCTCCATGTTTTACCCCCTAATGTATTATTATATGGTCAATTTTGTGTTTGTACAGTATGTTCTCATGAGCGTTTGATCATCCTGCGGGTAGTTGTTTCGGTACATGACTGGGACCCGCAAGTTCGGTGGTTCGATCCTTGGTGTAGCCACCATCAGCCACCATTGGGCCCTTGAGCAAGGCCCTTGACCGTGCATTGCTCGAGGGGAGGATTGTCTCCTGCTTAGTCTAATCAACTGTATGTTGCTCTGGATGAGAGCGTCTGCCAAATGCCATTGATGTAGTGTAATATTTTCCTTCCTAGGCTGCTGGTGAAGCTTCAGGAGTTTAATTATCAGCTCAAAGTCAAAGTCTTATTTGACAAGTAAGTTATCTGAGGAGTTATTTTGTTTGTTTGAATTGGGACGGCATTCATCATTGGTTTGTGTAATAATGCAGTCTCTAATAAAGAAGCTGCATTCACTGACATGCCTTTTTCTTAGGGATGTCACTGAGAGAAGCACATTGAAGGGGTATGTAACATAAAAAAAAAAAAATCGGTTTAATTAAAAAAAAACATGGTCCGTGTGTATGCAGCATGTTTGTTACAAAGGCAATGTTCTCCATTTTAGGTTCCGTAAGTTCAACATCTTAGGCACCAATACCAAAGTCATGAATATGGAGGAGTCTAATGGATGCTTGGCTGCAGAGTTTCGTCATCTGGTACAAGGATATAAAAAAATAAATGGAAAAAACATCAGACTGCAATATGGCAACTGCATGTGTGAAAAGTTCCTGTTTTGTTTCCTCATTTATTTGACATGTCCGTACCCTCTTCCCCCAACATAGCAACTGAAAGAGCAGAAGGCTGCTGGAAACAGAACGAACGAGGTGGGCAGTTAACAGTTTCTTGGTGTAGGGTGTAGTTTCAGGCAGCGTTCCATCACCTCAGGGATTTTGAGTAATGGAGTTCCTGTAAAATCTTTGGCACTTGTTTTCAGGGACCACTGATAGTGACCGAGGAACTGCACGCCATCTGCTTTGAGACACAGCTTTGTCAACCAGATCTTGTCATGGACCTGGAGGTAAGAGTGGTTTTCCAGCATGAAAGATGGTGATAATGAGCTGGCCTTGTGCAGCCTCTGTGACCCAGCAACCTGGTTTAAACTCACCTGTGTCCTTACAGATCAGCTCGCTCCCTCTGGTGGTCATCTCCAACGTCAGCCAGCTGCCCAGCGGATGGGCCTCGGTCATGTGGTACAATATGCTGTGCTGTGAGCCTAAGGTATGACCAGTAGACCTCCCTCTCTCTCTCTCTCTCTCTCTCCCTCTCTCTCTCGCACACACACTCATTCTCACACACACACACACACACACACACGAACGCACATGCACACACACTTTGACGGACACACACCTATTGCACATCCATACTAACACAAAGACACATGCATACATAAATGGTTGGCATTTATATAGCGCCTTTATCCAAAGCGCCGTACAATTGATGCTTCTCATTCACGCATTCATACACACACTCACACACCAACGGCGATTGGCTGCCATGCAAGGCACCAACCAGCTCGTCAGGAGCATTTAGGGGTTAGGTGTCTTGCTCAGGGACACTTCGACACAGCCTGGGCAGTAAAGCTAAGCACTTATTCATCACAATGCTGTTGTGATCTACACCTCTAAACATTCTCTCTCTCCCTCACACAGATTTAATGTTTTGAGCTGGAATGGAAACTATTTTTCTCATGTGCTGGTGATTGTCTCTAATAAATGGTTACATTTTTTTGTTTTGTCAGTATAAAAAAAAAAGACCTTTTTTTGTGTTAATATTAGGGATTTGTGGGTTTTTTTTCCTCGTTATTAATTAAATGTCTCTCCCTCTCTTTCTCATTGTGGGACAGAACCTGTCCTTTTTCCTGACCCCTCCACCAGCTCGCTGGAGCCAGCTTGCAGAGGTCCTGAGCTGGCAGTTCTCCTCGGTTACCAAGCGCGGGCTGAACTCTGAGCAGCTAAGCATGCTGGGAGATAAGCTCCTGGGTGAGTCTGGGAGAGTATGGTTGGTGTAATCTTAAAGCCAGTACATAGTTAACTCGCAAGCTCGACAAGGAATTTATGCTGTGCAGTTTACTGTCACCAAAACAACTTCCATGCAGTATTAGTTTGGGCAGACATTACATTAATAAAGCTGCAGAGGACCCAGGCGCAGACCAGGAGTATGTCCAAATCAAGCCAGGTAATCAGAGAATCAACAATGCCAGAATCGAGATGCAAAAGAATAAAGAGTCGATGAAGGCAGAAGAAAAAGTCAAAAACCAAATAATCAGAAATGGCAAACAAAACAGAGAGGGTAAGGCAAACTCGAAATCTGGGGGAAAGGGTGTCGAAGAGAATCTCAAATAATCAGGTTTACAATGAATCGGCAACTGAAAATTGATCAACGTTCTGACAATGAACAAGGCAGAGATTGAGGTTTAAATACGTGACAAACTAGACGGGGCACGGGAGTGAGGTGAGGTGGAACATAATAGGGTAATGATACAATAACAAGGAGGAAATGAAAATGTGGATTGGATGCACATAGACCAACACGTAATACAGACAGCTCCGGATTAGGGAGTAGATATTTGCATAGAGTTAGGAGATGTTGTGATAGTGTGAGACAGGTGAGAACACTTCGCTGAAACTAAGCAAGTAATCAGTGATAGAACAGAGAGGCGGAGTTACAGAGCAGACTTGAAACAGGAGATAACGTTAGTAAATTAGGGACGTGTATAGTTCTAAATACCCAAAATAAGTGACTGTTAGTTTATTAGTTAGACAGTAAGTGTGTTAATATAATTAGTACTGTACTATATCTATATTAGTAGTTATTAGTAAGTATAGTGCGATACAACATTTAACTAGCGAGAAAGCCGGAAGTAAGGAATGCGAGACTGGGAAGGAATCGTTGAAACCCGGAAATCTCCGAAACCCCTCAAATAGTGCAGCACACAGACAAGGGAGTGACTATGGCTCAAAAACATCCTGACACAAACATAACAGGGGATGACAAAATGCAATGAACAGTACTGGATGATAAACAGAAAACCAGAAAAGATAATGAAAAATAATAAATTACAAGAAATAAACAAATAAACTAACAGACAGACTCAACTGTAACATAAAAAAAGCTCCAGTTTTGCAACTCCATATTTAACACTTAAATATTCAAATAATCCCAGTATTCTCTCAGTTATAGATGGCCACAGAAATCCATCGTATTGCATCTTGTGTTCTCGTAAGTTAAATAATCTTGATTGTGCAATGCATTGTATTGTGTTATAAGTAAAACTTCAGGTGATTACGCAAATATTTTGGACCATTGTGCAACTTCAGGTGATTACGAATGTACTGATTAGACACTAGAGAGTTACATGGAGTTATATTGCCCCACTTCTTCCTCGTAAAGTAACTGACTAATTTTCTTGAAATGGGTCTGTAACTTAACTTGGCAATCAGTTTCCTTGCTGGGGGGAGTCTACACTGGTTTTAAACAGTCTGGCTCCAACCCACAGGTCGAGAGGCAGCTGGAAACCCTGAAGGTCTCATCCCCTGGACCAAGTTTTGCAAGGTATCCAGCCGACACAGAGAACCCTGTTTTAAAATAAACGGTTAAATATTAAAATATGAGAAAAAAATATATAAGAATTTTAATAGACGGAAGCATACTCTGGTTTCAGTTTGTTTTCTGACTGCGGTTCAGCATAGGAGGGGGCGTTCTCTAAATAACAACACTTTGTAAGGACTGTGGGCTATATATTTCATGTGACATGACAGTGTGTTGTTTGGATCCTCAGAATACTAATGAGAAGAACCTGGCCTTCTGGCTCTGGATTGAAGGAATTCTAGATCTCATCAAGAGGCACCTTCTGTCATTATGGAATGATGGGTGAGATGACCAATAGGGGAGATAAGGCATAGCCAAGGCACCACACTCACCTCCTGTTGGACATAGCCAATATTAAAAATTTTCCATTTTGTGGAAAACCCTGGGACAAATGAACTAGGCCTGTTGTTCCAAAACGAGGCAAGATAACATTGTAACTTCTTGGGCCTCTCCCCTTCTTTGTTTTTCTCCTTTCTTCATCCCTCTTTTGTCTGCACTTCAGGTGCATCATGGGATTTGTGAGTAAGGAGAGGGAGAGGTTCCTCCTTAAGGACAAGAGTCCCGGGACCTTCCTGCTGCGGTTCAGCGAGAGCAGCAGAGACGGGGCCATCACCTTCACCTGGGTGGAGAGCTGCCCTAACGGTGAGATCCAGGGGTGGGATCAGGTGACTAAAGATTGGCCATGGCCATGCTGTTTTCCTGGAGTAGGTTTTTTTTTTGTTACAGTGGCTTCCAGGCAAACCTATTGAACAGCCATCATCAAATTTGGGTCTAGTTGTCATATTTTATTAATGTCATTGAACTAAATTCAACTTTCTGTCATTCCTATTCAAATTCATATTTTGCATCCTGGAATTTTTCTCATTCCAATCCCTATCCATGAGTTGAAGTGAAATTATTTCCATTGTTGTAAAGTGAGCCCAGGAATGGTGTGTGTTCGCCTGCAGATGAGGCCCAGGTCCACGCGGTGGAACCCTACACTAAGAGAGAGCTGGCCGCAGTCTCCTTTCCTGATATCATCCGCAACTACAAAGTCATGGCTGCCGAGAACATTCCAGAGAATCCGCTGCGGTTCCTCTACCCTAACATCCCTAAAGATAGCGCCTTTGGGAAATACTACAGCCGGCCAACAGAGAGTAAGCCCCGTGGGTTCTGCCTTCTTGAAGCTGGTGTGATCTGTATAACCATTAGTTCCCCCTACTTTTTTTTCTGGTGTGATATTACCTGTTATCTCCGCCTACTTCAATGTGATGTGATATTATGTAACCGTTAGCTTTACCTTATTTCACCTGATATCACCTGTAACTATTATCTAAACCTACTCTAATTTCCTGGAAGTGTTAGTTTTGCTTACCCTTATTAGGTGTGACATTAGCTGTAACTATTAACATTTAGCATAGAGAAGAGACACAAAGCTAACCTTCATCAACACATGTTACAGAGAGATATAAAGCTAACACACCTGTTGAGAAAAACAGCTCAAGCTAGGCTTTGAAACAGCTGGTAGCTGGTATTTCAATAGCTTGATTTTACACCAGGGACAGCACACGTTACAGAGACACAAAGTTCATAATCATTACGCATTAAGGACAGAAGCAAAGCCATCGTTCACCATAGCAAAACTGAATTATGTAGAACAGTAACGCATCCACATCTTTTGGTTCATTTCTTCAGCATCTGAGCCGATGGAGGTAGAGGACCAAAGTGCACACGGCTACATTAGGACGGAGCTGATCTCCGTGTCTGAAGTGTGAGTGATGTTTGCAGACTATTGACCATATTTCAGGCTCCGTTTCCTCTTAGAGGTGTCTCCTATTTAACTCATTGGTCTATTGCAGTGCACTCTCTCTGTCTCTCACACACATGCATGCACACACACACATGCAGGTCATACTTGTCCTGAAATGTACTGTATACACTAAAGGACTTGGGTTAGACTGGCACAGAATCAAACCAGACCCCTGGAAGCTCAATGAAAAAATAATGACAATGACAAAACAACCATCCACCTTTCTATGAACCACAGGCCAAACATGATGTCAGTTTCCCAGATTTGCTGGTTCGGGATTTTGGAGTTTTAGTTACTGCTTTACATACAAATTAACGTTACATTTCCCATTTAGTCAACACCCTTATCCAGAGTACCTTACACCGACTACATTGTTATTTACAGTTCAGTTATACAGGAATTTTGGTAAAACATCTTGTTCGAACATACTCCAGCAGCACCCCAGCAGAGAATTAATCTTACAACCTTTAAACTGCAAGCCTAGTTTTCAATCCATAATACTACACTACCATTATGCCTGCACTTAGTTTTAATGTTTACCATATGTTTTCAGTCCTCCCTCTAGACTTCAGGAGTCCATGCTGCCCTTATCCCCGGAGATGTATGGGCAAGTGTACGGAGAGGTCTCACGAATCATGAGCCCGGCGGAAATTGACACTGTGGTATGTAGCGCCTCACACTTTTTCTGCCTAATAACAGCAGTGTAAATACCTATACTCATACTCGTGTCTTAAATACTAGCCCCTTGGGCAGACACCCTCAGAGTAACAGGGAATGGAGACACCTTGGTCTTCATTCCCCCAGTCTCTCAAGACTAACTGGCTCTTCATCCTCAGGCCCCTCACATCTCAATGTTTTCTTCACAGTTGTGCAATCCATATTCAAACTAACATGGCTCCATTCAACTGATCCGAAGGCAAGTGCCGTAGCAACATACCCGACCTGTCGGCAAATGGCGTACCAAGGATGGCTATCCACAGTGTATAGGACTGTCTTGGATTGTGATTAGTTTTATGCAAAAATATTATAGAAAGGAGAAATAAATGTAAAGATGTATGTAGTATATTGCAACTAGTCAGAATATATCACAATATATTTTGTTTCAAATAGTGCAATATATTAATAAATTGCTGTGAAATATTATTTCCTAAATGTCTGCATTTACAATATTTTTCAGTTTATGCATTTCTGAAATGGTGGTATGAACCTGCATACAGTATAAAATGATTGTATACCTTATAATTTTTTGAATTCATGTATGCAGTAAGATTGACTTTGTTACATTACTCTGAAGCTTTTTGTATCACTTAGGGTGAGCTCACTAATCTTTAATGGTAAGGCTTTTGCAGCTCTGCTATTTGTAGTGTCTTTTTTGTTTTGCAAAGCCCAATAAATAATAATAATAATAATAATAATAAAACAACAATATTGCAATGTGACTTTAAAGCATTGCTTTATTTAACATTGTTCACAAATATAAATATTTCCGTTACCTGCACCAATGCACAATTGTAACCATCTCAGTATAACTGAGAAAAGAAAAAAAACATAAAAGGAATACATTCAGCACTGAGATCTGCACCTTCCATCACAGAGCACAAATCTCGCAGCACAGAGTACAGATCTGAACCTACTCCAAGCACAGAGTACAGATCTGAACCTACTCCCAGTACAGAGTACAGATCTGAACCTACTCCCAGTACAGAGTACAGATCTGAACCTCCATGCACATACAGCAAAAAAAAAGAAGTCAATCTCTACAAGTATTTTAGCCTTATATTGAGACTTAAAATCTTATTTCCTATTTTTGCTAAATAAGAATATTTCTGTCAAATATTTGTTTTGACTAATTTCAAGATTTGCTAGTGAACTTTATCAGGCAGTACTTAAAAGAAGCTAATATTTTCTACTTGAGAAAAAAAGATCTTAAGTCTTATTACAAGTCTAAAATGCTTGTTAAGACAGCCATTTTCTTGCAGTGCAGGGTACAGATCTGAACTGAGTCCCAGCACAGGTCTCCTGGCTGCTGCAGCTGAAAAGCAAATGTAACTTTGCGCCAGTCACTGGTGTCTATGGCTCTTCCATTTTATTTCATTTTGATGTTACCCCACTGTTTCTCAGGTTTCATACATTCATAGATAGAGACACACTTACACACGCACACGTATACAGAACATTCACTAAGAGAAGGCGCAGAATTCACAGGCATACACCAAGTAAAGTATGTGCGTGAGTTTACATCTTCTGTACAGTAACAATCAATGTGCTTTTCCCTGTAAAAAAGTGCTCCAGCCATCATTCAACAATGGATGTCTCTACTCTAAACATCACCCTTTACGTGTGTTTAAGGACCCCAGCTTGTTTATAATTTTGGGGAAATAAATAGGTCTGCTCTGTAAGGGATATGGGTTTCCGAGGGTATGGTCCAAGCCTTCATGAATGTGTTCCTGGAACAGGTAAATCATCAAAAAGATTTTTTTAAATCTTCTTGCCGGAATAATTGAAAAGCAGAAGGAGGGAACACTGGCTTATTTACCACCGAGCTTTCGGCAATTTGTAAGTGCGTGTTTCCGTGTTGCAGCAATTAGAGTAAACAGCTGTCCAGTCGGCTCTTATGAACTTCCCACACATCGCAGCAACGTAACATTGTGCAGTCCTTTGAAATGATGATGAGGAGAAAACTGGAGAATAAAGACTAACGTGAGAGTAACAAGTAACAAGACACAAAGACTAGCATCACATGTCACATACCGTAAATCCTCAAATTGTGTCCGGGGTCTTTTATTTACTTAGGCTGCACAAAGCACAGGCCTTTATTTGGGGCAGGCTTGTATTCGAGGCAGGCCTTTATTTCTTATTAGGCTTCTGTTGTAGAATTTTATTCTTAGAAATAAGTGAAAGGCTACACTTTTTGTTCACTGGTTGTTCAACACGTCCTGTAACCGTTCAGAAATCAATTAGTGTAGGCTAATCAGGAACACCGTTTGATAAGTCATAGTGTCAGTCTTAACAGACTTAGTTTATTGCAAATACACACAATAAATCACATGCAAGTCCAGAATCCATAAAATAACAACTTGCCAGACACGCCTTCATGAACAATAACAAATTAGCGTAGATAACAGCACGTTAAGGATCTTTTTTCCTAAAGTGCGTTTTATTGTGAGACATGCGTTTCATTTGGAGCAGCATACCGGTAGGCTATCAAAAGATTTTCGCTGTGGTTTGGGATTTAATTAACTTTTGGACTGTTTGATTCTATTGCTAAATGTTGCGACAGATGGGCACTGGAATCTGGGGGGTATTTGATGGTTCACTGTTAAGTTTTATGTAGTTGAAAGAGTGTCGGGATTTCCACCCGTCTGTTTATTGCGAGCCAAGACAGCCGCTTTCATTCATTCATTGAATGTGCAGTGTGCTGTAAATACATGGAAACCTTATTGCGCAGCCAAGTAGCCTAAATTGAGTTAATTTTTAATTTAGCCTGATTTACTTTTTATTAAATTCGTACGCTGGAATGCCTCGCGGCAACAATTGTGTTTAAATGTATACTGCTTCAGCCTTTGGCAAGCTACTCAGAAGGGGGCGGCAAGCGACTGGTAGCTTGAGAGCAACGTGTTGGAGACCCATGGTGTAGGACAACGACTTTTCACTGGCAACAGTATTAAACCAACCAACAATATAAAATATTAAGAAGAGCTCTTTTATTTCATTGAGTTAAATCGAAACAATGTCTTCTAGTGCTCATGGACTGATAGCCCGACTGGTAGGCAATATTACCCCGGCTTGTATTTGGGGGCCGGCCTTTATTTGTCCGAATCGACCACGCCCCCGGCTATTATCCGAGGCCCGGCTTCAAATAGAATCCCGGACACAATTTGAGGATTTACTGTAATTTCAATTTCAAGTAACTGAAGTCCCAATAATGCCATATGCCCCTTAAGCGTAACTGCCATAAAATCCCGAAAGTGCCATATGGCACTCTTCACCTTCACTCTTTACCTTTTCAACCAATCAAAGAGTAAAAAACCGATGCTATACTGTTTTTCTGAGCCCCTACTAAAATCCTACGACATTTTCTCAACCGAAGCCAAAACCACTCCATTGGGTGGAGCTACTTCATATTGGGTTTGGGAATGAAAGGGTTAAAGATGCCAGCTAAAGAAAATATCTGATTTCAAAAGTATAGTTCAATTTATGTTTAGGTTGAGGTATGGGAGCTCTGATACAACTGTGGTTGATTGTTATATGTTGATCAATCAGAACTATTAATATTAGACTTTATTTTTAAAGCACACCCTTCAAGCATTTTTATAAGCAGCTATTGATATATCTATTTACACACACACATACTGTACATATATATACACAGTGGGGACCAAAAGTCTGAGGACAATACCAAGAGCCTATTGATTAAATTATACAATTATGGTTCATGTTTATACTTCTTATTCAAGAATATATTTTTAAATATACATAAAAACGTGCAGTTATTTACTGAAGGTCAAAAATGGTTAGTACTTTGTGTCCACCTTTCACCTTCATTACCATCTTTACACTGCTTGGCACTGATTCCACCCGGTTACGCAACACCTCATCTTTCAATTTATCCCAATTTAATTAATTTTTTACTTCTCATTTTGCGCTTCATTCTAAGGCTCACACAGATGTTCAGTAAGGTTCAGAGCTGTGGTGAGAATATCACTGTAACAAGCTCACCTTGTTCTCAATAATGTATTCTTGAACAAGACTACAACTAGAGAATCATACTTGCATTATTCCTTGAAAAATAATGAAAACCATAGTTCTTGGTAGCTTCCTCAGACTTTAGGTCCCCATTGTATGTATGATTTATATTATAATAATTTAACACAATACACATTCATAATAAAACAAATAAATCGTGCACTTGTTGCAGAATTTCCATATTCTACGGAGTGCAACAAAGAGAAGATACTGCAACACCACACAAGAGAACAAAGCTTATGACACCAGGGAAAACAAGGTCAACAAACTGAACATAACCGTAAAACGTGGGAGTTTTGGATTTTTTTTTTTTTTTTGGTCTGCAAAAAAAAACCAACACTATCGTACAAAGTCAACATCACTCGAACAAGACAGGAACTGTGTAACGCAGTCTTACGGATTGCTAAAAGGTGTTCTCCATGAGGAGTTCTACAGCAGGCTGTCCAGGTTTTTCTCCGCAGTCTCTGTGTCGCTGGGGCTCTCTGCAGGGCTGTACTTGTTATGGTAGTCCTGCAGGATGGTCACCACGTCGTGGTGTCCAAAGTGCACGGCCTCGTCCATCGGAGTATTGCCCCATCTGGAGAGGGGCAGGGCCAGTGTGAGGCGGGGGTTCCTCAAACTTAATCTAAAGCGCTCAGCCACTATTTCAATTGAGGAAGTCATTGATTGAGCAATTATCGATTCAATTAACAATATAGCATGTATTGTAAGTCTCACCAATGTGTTCCTGAAACAGAACATTAAGTCATAGGGCACCTGCCTGTGCACACAACGAACACACCCACACACACACACACACACACACACACACAATAAATCAGTTTACCTGTCCCTGGGAACTGGGTTGACCTTGCAGGCCTCCAGCAGGAAACGAATCACTTCACCATGTCCTAGAAGCAAAGAAGAGAAAAGGTTTCAAATATAGGTTTTTTCAAGATTATAATCACACATAATTCTCTTTCATTTTAGGGTGAACGTAATACATATGTAAATCTCATTAAAATCTGTGAGGATGCAGTCCAAAATGTGTTTAATTGACACTGTCCACAGCCTGCAATCACGCTCCTTATTTCTACCTTGGGACCTGCTTACTGTACAGGAACGTATGTTCACGAAGTGTTTAAGATATGTTCAGCTAACCTAAATCCTGTTAGCCTAGTGCATTGGGACAGTATGAGCAGCAATAATGTAGTACACATTTATGTGAACACCTCTGGAAATGCTAAATGCATCACAAAGGGGAGACATAGATACAAGCAAACAGGCCACAGTGCGGGCATAGTCTCATCCTCCACACCCCCTTCCAAATGTTGCAAGATTCAAAGGGGCATTAGAAAAGCAGCTAGCACCATTGAGCAGCTTAAAGGTCCCATATTGTACACCTTTCCAATGTTTTATGTATTTTAGGTCCAGATAGGTCCATAGCCAGACATTTCTGTGGTACCAAAAACAATCTTGATCAATCATGTCCATTCATCAGAGCCTCTCACAAGCTTCACCATGAACAGGCTGTTTTAGTGACTGTGTCTTTAAGGCCAATTGATATCAGTGTTCTGATTGGCTGGTTAGATCCAACAAACTGAACACCGTCTGTGCGGAGTGTTTGGACTTGGTCCAGCCACAAGGGAGTCGTGCTGAAGCACGTGACCGTATCGTTGTGATGCCACTTCTCAAACAGCTCCAAATAGCTTGTTTAAATTTTCTTCACACTGATTGTGTGGATTTATTTGGGGACTGTGCATTTTGCTACTTTCACAATGTTTTTATAGCAACTTCAACTCCTGCATAATCCATGTAATAAGTAAAATGTCAGTTCCTACAATATGGGACCTTTAATGTCTCACTGTGTCTCCCTCGAGGAACCCAAGGGAGTATCAATTAGAAGATCAAAAGCTGCTACTAAACAATTGTTAGAAGTACCCCACCCCCCCAACTGCTTTCTCTATGGCTCCATTTCTAGTTCCCGCCATAATGTTTGGGACAAAAACTCATTTATTTCTTTGCCTCTGTCCTTCAAAAATAGAGATTTGCAAGGTCGGTGGTTCTAATCCATTGTAGCCACAATAAGATCCACACAGCCTTTGGGCCCTTGTGCAAGGCCCTTAACCCTGCATTGCTCCAAGGGGGACTGTCTCCTGGATAATCAACTGTCACTCTGGATAAGAGCATCTGCCAAATGCCAATAATGCAATGTAATGTTTATACATAGTCCCCCCATTTTAGGGCACCATAATCTTTGCGACACAGCAATGTTATGTAAATGAAAGTAGTCATGTTTAGTATGTTGTTGCATATCCTTTGCATGCCATGACTTCCTGGTGTCTGTGACCTATCAACATCATCAGAGTCTGGATATTTTATTTTCAGATTGTCCTGCAAGTGAGGGACTCAATTCAGCTGTATATTTTTTTCAATTGATTTCAACAGGAAAATTTGTCAGGAGAAATTATTATTTTTGTATACTGCATATTTGGCAGCAGCATGGTGGTTTGAAGCTAATTTGATTCCTCGGATCCTTGATGACCTTGATCGCATTTAGCCAACAAATATGATCCATACTGTATCAGCATAATTTACAACTGAATGAATATAATTTATGACCACATGTGATTTTATTTAGGCAAATAAATGATGGGTCTCTTTACCAAACATTATGGAAGGCAATGTATGTGTGTATAAAAACATCTCATTAATTGGGCATACAATCTACTGATGATACTAGGTTGCTGTATGTATCTACTGTACAATATCTAAAATGAAGTTCAGAATCAAGTTCTGCAGGTCATTTGTGGTTTCCTTTTGATCAGTGGCCAATTAAGTCCTTGAGAACAAAATCTTGGCCTTTAGCCAATCGATGTCTAACTCATTACCTGCCCTGGGTACGATTTTACCTTTTTAAAAAATATTATAATAGCGTCAAACACATGCAGAGAATGCAGTCTACATTGCAAACACTATTCATTAAATGATTTGTGGAAAGCTACTTTCTTTAAAAATCTGTATTTGTCACATTTGTCACCCAGGGCAGTTAATGAACTGGGTGACTAAGTTAATTTAGTGAGGTAAATTAATCACACTGAAAACTAGCAGGGTAGGGTTCTGACAGCCTTGATCTAGAACAGTGGTTCCCAAACTCAGTCCTGGGGCCCCCTGCAAATGCTGGCTTTTCATTCCAACCACAATTGTGATCCCAGAATCATCAAGCTGTTATTTTTTCTTAATTAGGTGCCACATTATGTCAGAAATAGCTATGCATGCCATGAAGAATAAATGTACATATTGTGCTATATTGAACCATTTAGGTTAGGGGGCGACATGGCTCAGGCAGTAAGAGCAGTCGTCTGGCAGTTGGAGGGTTGCCGGTTTGATTCCCCGCCTGGGCTGTGTCGAAGTGTCCCTGAGCAAGACACCTAACCCCCAAACGCTCCTGATGAGCGGGTCGGGGCCTTGCATGGCAGCCAATCACCGTCGGTGTGTGAGTTTGTGTATGAATGGGTGAATGGAGAAGCATCAATTGTACCGCGCTTTGGATAAAGGCGCTATATAAATGCCTGCCATTTACCATTTACCATTTGCTCAGGAGGTAAGAGCGGTTGTCTCCTAGTCGGAGGGTTGCCAGTTCGATCCTCTGCCCTGGTTGTGTCCCCCAATTGGTTAGTTAATACCTTGCATAGCAGCCTTTCACTGTTGTAAGTGTGTGTGAAAGAGCATTAATTATCCATCCATCCATCAATTATATTAACCCGCTTATCCTGAACAGGGTCGCAGGGGGGCTGGAGCCTATCCCAGCATACATTGGGCGAAAGGCAGGAATACACCCTGGACAGGTCGCCAGTCCATCACAGGGCACACACACCATTCACTCACACACTCATACCTATGGGCAATTTAGACTCTCCAATCAGGCTAACCTGCATGTCTTTGGACTGTGGGAGGAAACCGGAGTACCCGGAGGAAACCCACGCAGAGTCCGCACAGAGAGGCCCCGGCCGACGGGGATTCAAACCCAGGACCTCCTTGCTGTGAGGCGGCAGTGCTACCCACTGCACGGATGGTGCAGTGGGTAGCACTGGGCGACCTAGTCAGGGTGTATTCCTGCCTTTCGGCCAATGTATGCTGGGATAGGTTCCAGCCCCCCTGCGACCCTGTTCAGGATAAGCGGGTTAGGATAATGAATTAATAAATATATAAGCATTATACAAATGCAGTCCATTTGCCATTTGCCACTGATCTGGAGCATCATCCCTTCACCAACAATGAAGATCCTGTGTATTACCTTCTGCAGCTGCAACATGGAGGGCAGTCCTGGAGTCATAGTCCCTCTGTTCCATATCGATGGAGGAGAGCGCAAACCTGCATACCAGAGTACAGATTACCAATTTCTTCTGTTATAATTATGCAAACGTGCACAGGGTCTCACTATAGTTATGCTAAAAACCAACCCTGACTTTAATAGCACTCATACTTGTGTTTGATTTGCGCTTCATTGTACATCGCTCTGGGTAAGAGCGTCTGCTAAATGCCATGTAATGTAATGTAATGTAATGTAATTTCTCCCAGGTAATTTGCTGATCAATTAGTGCTACTGATTGGCCAGACTGACTTCCAGTGAAATGGAGAGTGGAAAACCAGCAGTTTTCGGCCTCGTGGACCGTGGTTTGATGATCCTGGTCTATATGCTTTCCTAATAGTCGAGAACTATGGCTCTGCAAAGATACCAGCAAACTGCTGCATGTCTTGATCTGCACGTGCAATATACGCATTTACACACATGTACAAAGTAACTGGTTTGGTCACATCAAGTGAAACCCTGCAGGATATGCAGTTGCCCTGTGTTTTTCCTGTTAATTTCTTCAACCGTTAAAGTTCACAATGTGCTAAAGCAATAACCCTAATGTCCCTCTCAAATTCACAGGCTCTTTACATCAAACCATGATAGAACTAAATTCATACTTTATTTAGCAGAGATATTTCTCAATTCTATAGGGAGTTTCTTCTTTGACGGTCTATCTTTGACTTTCCTCAGCTTTAAAAATAAAGGTGTTATTAACAGGAATGTTTTTGTCTCTGAGCCACATGTAGGTGGCATACAAAATACTTGTTCGCAGGCCTGTGTGTGTGTGTGTGTGTATGTGTGTGTGTGTGCATAAATATACTGTTTGTGCACTTTCCCCTGTGTGCGCGCATCTAAATATAGTGCTCTCCCCAGTGTGTCTGTATGTATGTGAGTGCAAATATAGAGCTTGTATGCTTTCCTGTGTGTGTGTGTACGTGTGTGTGTGCGTGCGTGTATGTGTGTGTGTGTGTGCGTGCGTGTATGTGTGGCCCTCATCAAGGGCCTGCCGTTGGAGAATACCTCTGGGTCAGGTGATTGAGGGAAGGTATTTCCCTACTGAGATGCTGGAGGGCTTTAGGACCTTGAAGGGAAATGGAGTACCAGTTTACAGGACAATAACTGAATAATTGAAGCTCATCAGGACCCAACAAGGCCCATCTGGTGATGGTGAACTGCTCCTGGCCACACCCCCTCAAGCACAGATGGGCTGCGTTAAGTGATGAAGCCAAGGGCTCCAGAGCAGGGGGGTGTGCGTTATGGTGAATTCTGTGTCTTAGTGAATTAGTGCTGTGCCCCTAAGCCAAGGGAAGTTTAGAGACCGGGAACCCACCAGCCAAAAGCTTTGAAACGGCTGTGTTTTTTTGTTCTTTCTCATCGCCCCTTGCCCTTCACTGTTTTTGTGAAAATAAATTAACCTCAGTTTTTGCACTTAAAACTTTTTTGCTGCCTGTTTTTGACATGAGATCTCACATGTGGTGGAGAATGCAGGCACAGTGACCCAGCTCGAACTGAAAAAAAAAAAAAAAAAAAAAAAAAAAATAAATATAAGAAGCCCTGAGAGAGGTGCTCACCGCAGTACTACAAATGCAGCAAACACTCCAAAGGGCAGCTCTGCAGCAGGACCGCAAAGAGGACGCCCGAGAAGGTATTAACCAAACTCACGGCGGAAGATGATGTGGAATCGTACCTAGAACTATTTGAGCAAATCGCAACCAGAGGATTGGCCGAGGGCAGAGTGGGCTCACATCCTCACACCATTTTTAAGCGGGGAGGCCCAACAGGCGTGCAGAGATTTGGCAGCAGATGAGGCTGCCAATTATAATATAAATGATGATATAGAGAGTGATGCTAAAGATTGGGATCAGCTGTTACCATACCTCCTCTTCTCTGTCCGGGAAGTACCACAGGCATCTACAGGTTTCTCGCCCTTCCAGTTGCTGTATGGGCGGAGACCACAAGGCCTGCTGGACCTGGCCAAGGAGGCTTGGGAACAGCAGCCGATGCGACACACCACTGTGATCGAGCTTGCTGAGAAAATGCACCATCGGATGGCACAGGTCTGGCCCACAGTGAGGGAGCACATGTGCCAAGCCCAGGAGGCCCAAGCTAGGCTCTACGACAGAGGGGCCCAGGTAAGAGAGTTCCAACCTGGAGACAAGGTACTGGTGTTGGTCCCCACCCAAGAGTGCAAATTCCTGGCGAAATGGCATGGGCCGTATGAGGTGGTGGAAAGGATCTCACCGGTCAACTACAAGGTGAGGCAGGTGGGGCAATGGCAAAGTACCCAAATCTACCACATAAACCTGCTAAAAAGGTGGTATGAACCCAGTCAGGTTCCAGTGCAGGCATTGTCGGCTAACCTTCCATCCCAGAGCACTCCTGAAGTGCCCATGGGCAAACAGCTTTCCCCTCACCAGGTCCAGGAGCTGAAGGAGCTGCTAAGTCGGAATAAGGACGTGTTCTCTGACCAACTGGGACAAACTACGGTCATTTCACATGACATCATCACCGAGCCAGGAAAGATGGTGAGGCTGAGACCCTACCGGATCCCTGAAGCCAGGAGGGAAGCAATACGTGAAGAGGTACGCTCAATGCTCGAACTAGGGGTGATTGAAGAATCGCAAAGTGTATGGAGCAGCCCCATTGTCATGGTTCCGAAACCTGATGGCTCGTTAAAGTTCTGTAATGACTTTCGAAGGTTAAATGACATATCAGTCTTTGAAGCTTATCCAATGCCCAGGGTAGATGAGCTCCTGGAGAGGCTGGGTCCCGCGAGGTTTATCAGCACATTGGACCTCACTAGGGGGTATTGGCAGGTACCCCTTACGGATAGAGCCAAGGAAAAGACGGCGTTTTCAACCCCGGACGGCCTCTTCCACTACAGGGTTCTACCATTCGGTGTCCATGGAGCCCCCGCTACCTTCCAGCGCCTAATGGACCTCAGGCCACACAGGGAGTATGCAGCCTCATACCTGGATGACATCGTGGTCCAAAGCCCGGATTGGAAGACACACCTGGAACGTCTGGAAGCAGTCCTGGGGGCGTTACGGACCGCGGGGTTGACGGCCAAAGCGTCCAAGTGTCGCCTTGGCCTGGAGGAGACCAATTACCTTGGCTACACAGTGGGGAGGGGCTGTGTACGACCTCAAGCATCCAAAGTGGAGGCAATTGCCACGTGGCCCTGCCCAGAAATGAGGAAACAGGTGAGGACATTCTTGGGTCTAGTGGCTTACTACCGACAGTTTGTGCCTTACTTTGCCTCACAAGCAGCACCGCTATTTGACCTCACCAAGAAGGAGGGAAAACACAGAGTGTGCTGGACGGTGGAGACAGAGGAAGCGTTCCAGGGACTGAGGGATGCCCTGTGCCATGAACCTGTGCTGGCCACAGTGAATTTCTCCCTACCCCTTGTCCTGCAGACCGACGCTTCAGAGGTTGGCTTGGGCGCCGTGCTGTCGCAGGTAACAGATGGAGTGGAACACCCGGTCACCTACAAGTTGCTCAAGCACGAGCGCAACTATGCGACAGTTGAAAAGGAGTGCTTAGCCATAAAATGGGCTGTTGACCACCTAAAATACTACTTGATTGGGAGAGAGTTCACACTGATAACTGATCACGCACTGCTAACATGGATGTCACTGAACAAGGACATGAACTCCCGAAAAACCTGCTGGTTCCTTGACTTACAGAACTTTAAGTTTAAGGTGGAGCACAGAGCCGGGAAGCAACATGGGAATGCAGATGCCCTGTCCAGAAGACCAGAATGCCTGTGGTCACAGGAATTCTCCAGGGCTGGGGGGGGGTGCGTTACGGTGAATTCTGTGTCTGTGCTAACTTTTTGTGATTTTTCATTTAGTTTGCCACTGGCCTGGAGTAGTGCTGCGCCCCTAAGCCAAGGGAAGTTTAGAGACCGGGAACCCACCAGCCAAAAGCTTTGAAACGGCTGTGTTTTTTTGTTCTTTCTCATCGCCCCTTGCCCTTCACTGTTTTTGTGAAAATAAATTAACCTCAGTTTTTGCACTTAAAACCTTTTTGCTGCCTGTTTTTGACCTGGGATCTCACAGCCTGCGTGCATATGTGTGTGTGTATGTGTGTGTGTTTGCTTGAGTGTCTGTGTAAATATATAGTGTTTCAGTGCTGTACCTCCTCAGTGCAGACACATCTCCGGTGTAGGCAGCAAACAGGAGGTTGATGACTGACTTCACCTGGAGGGAGACAGAATGGCTAATGTTGTGAACATTGCCCCCCCACCCCCCACCCCACCCCCACAGGAAACTCCCCCCCCCCCCCCCATTCCCTAAATGAACACATTTCTTTGCCAACTGGCAGAGGAAGATACCCAGAAGTGCTTTCGTTATTTCTGCATCATAGTGGTAACAGCCTACATGTGGATCCGCCAAAAATCTATGGCCGGAAATGTATGTTGAGAGTTTCTGGGTCTGGTATTTTTATACAGGATAAACACACCTGCTTCCTGTTGACTGGACCTGGCCTGGGCTTTATGGGTGGGTGTGGTTTGGGGTGAATCTACAACTGTAATGGCATCAGTGATCTCCAACCCTGTTCCTGGAGAGAAGCAGGGTCTGCTGGTATCAGCACCCAATTGAGATCCACCAACCAGGTGAGTTAACAGAATCAACTGCCCTAATTGATTATGTAATGCAGTTGACCAGAATAATGGTGGCACCCGGTAGCTCTGCAGGACCAGGGCTGGAGACCCCTGGCCTACATGCAGTTGGCTTTGGTCAATTACATGAAATCACTTCCTACTCATGGGCAAAGCAGACCCATGGGTAATATGGCAAATTCAGCTACTCTAGCCATCCAGTTAACTAGCCACTGCAAAGGCAATTCTGCTTTGAAATCTTCTTTGTATGTCTGTCAACTTATTTATTGGTACGCACTTATTTTTGGACTAGCTATCTTTGATGCCATGTGCAAAACCAAAGCTAACAAGCAAGCTACCGAGTTGACAGATAGCTTCCACAACAGAAAGTTTGTGAAAACAAGAATGGCTGAGACTTAGATAACCCCTTTCCGAACTGTCTATCCGTATGAGTAATCATTTTTACGGGTTGAAGGGACACAAAGACAAAACACACAAACAAATTTGGACATAAAATAACAAGGAGTTGGGATTTAAAATAAATTTATTAAATTATACAAAATGCATGGGTGAAAATAATAAAAAATTAAAACATAAATAAAAAGACAAATACAGTGGGAGGATTAATACATCACGCATACTGTGAGAAATGCGGTCATTTTGACAGAAACACTGGTACTGCATTCAAAAACCAGATCTTATACATACGATTCAGGTTTGTCACATTTTTACGGGATACTGAAAGCCCAATCCCATCAAGGTTCAAGTAGTTTGCAGCTTGCTTCTCACTGATAGAAACAGCAAGTTTTTCAAAGCCGGAACATGATAGTGTGAACACATGACACACTTCCAGATTCAGCTCTGAGAGACATTTAGCAGCAAAGTCTCATGTTTTATTTGCATGAAGACAAAAATGAGAAACTGCACAAGTGCCTTGTGCGCATGGGATCAATTTGAATTGAATTTGATTGATAATTCATTGACAGTTTTCCCCCCAGTGCAATCAGTTTAAGTCAGGTTTGTGAATGCATTTCATCACATGGCAGAGATGACCTCTTTAAAATAAATATATTTATGACCAAGAGTCATTTTCAAACTATATGTAAAAACACACATACAATAATTTCCTGTAATTGCAAGCCTACAGAATCTACAAATAAAAACAAATACGGTACATGCATATTCCATTCCAATATTAATCCCATTAACAATGCCACATAAACACTTCCAGGTCAGCCAAAGCAAAATGCAGCTAAATAATACAATTTCAAGCATGGCCATAAATGCACAAAACCATCAAAAAAAAGAAAATAAATACAATTTTGGCCCTAATACATTCGGCAGCGCAACGCAACATCTCAGGCCTAAGTGTATAACTGCATAACTGAACTCTGTAAGTGGAAAGCTTTTTTTAGCAGAAGGGAAATGATACTGAAGATCTTGTTCCCTACAGAGTCTCCTCGGCTGAGGCTGAGGAAATGTACTTGTTCAGAGAACCGAGAATTTACGTCAAAACTACTCTTTGTTTAAATCTTTTTTTTTTTTACTCTTTTGCACCCACCGAAAGATTAATTGATGTCATTAAAAACATGACGCAAACAGAGAATTCATTTTAACAGGATAAGTTAAGTTTAACAAACAAAACTGCACGCAGTTAAGGCCTGCTGTATGTTGCCATGGAAGCGACTGCCTCATCATTGGTCAGCACCCCTGAGCTCAGTTTTGGGGAATGGGCCATCTCTCTTACCAAATCCCGTCTAACTGGTAATGACCATATCAAACTGAGGCCATGGCCATCAAGGTGTGCTCAAAAGGTGCGAATAACAGGTGCACTCAATCTTCCATTAACCTGCTTGCTACAATAAGCTGCTACACAGGCACTTGCTGGTTTCCGGATATGAGTTTATAGTCTGTGCTCCACAGAATGCATAAATAGAATTAAACTAGTAATATCAGGGTTCTTTATCAATGCACTACAGGTGTTCTTCTTCCTCACTGGCTAAAGTGCCTAGATAAAAGCAGTATCTGTAAAAAGCTACAAACTGCCAAACTTTGGCTATGCTTCCATGTTTTTGGAAATTGACTGCATTCTCACACCAGGAAAGAATGAAGAGGTCCTTTAAGGGCTTCAGCGAAGGGAGAATAAAACAGTGTAACATTTACAATGCACCACACCGGGTAAAAAGATAAAGTTATGCTCTTAAATGACATAAATAATAACCCCGGGGGAGTGGGAGGCGGAGGGGGAGGGGGTGGTCACTGAAGGAGTGAGCGGATCCTCTAGTTTTGGTCTCCAGCACCCTTCATCCTATAGACTACAGTAGTGGAGCTGTCTACGTCATTCTCGGCCGGGGAGACCTTTTTCCACAGAGTGTCTTTGAGCGCTAGCTCCTTCTGAAGGCTCTCGTAATCCATTGGTCCAAAGCTGAGCTGCTGTTTTAAGCAACATGGACAACACATTAGACTGCCTGTGCATGTGACCTCTCCCACTCGAAAACACGTTAAGGCTACAATCTGATTTTAAGGAGAAATTTCTTTCACCAAAAATAACGAGGCCCATCCACACCAAGAACAATAACTATAACGATAACTATAAATATGTCATTTTAAAAATCATACCCTGCTTCAGTATCATCTTGTGTTGTAAATATTTATTTTTATTTTTTATTTATATTTACATTCCACTTCATTTTATATCTATGTTTCTATTTTTAGTATTATTCTTTATGTTGTCTGCATGCACCCACTAACCACACCAGATTCCTTGTATGTGAAAACTACTTGGTGATTAAAGTGATTCTGATTCTGTTCTGATTCTGAAGTGGATAACGGAGACCACATTGCGACTATAACAACGACAGTGACAAATGATATCGTTGGAATCACTTTCAGAGCAATTTTTTTCCAGCTGCATGAACGATAAAACATAGCCGAGAGGCTATTTACAGAAAGGTTATCGCTCATTAGTGTGGATGCTCACATCATTATAATTATAGTTATGGTTATAGTTATCGTTCTTGCTGTGGAAGGGCCTTAATACACTCTTCCTTATATTAACATTAGTTAAGTAGGTATGAGATCCAGGGACCATGGAGCCAGGTGCACAACTGAGAAATCTTCCCTACATCTCTCTGCGACTGCAGTGTGCCATTCCCTTTCTTAATATGTACCTTTTACTGGAGGGGCACAGAACAATGTAAACATTGCAGATTTTTGGCACAGTTGCTCAAGAAAATCTAAGTCACCAGTGCAGACTCCTGGTTTGCCTTGTGATGTGTTACTGGCTTCAAATATCTTTCAAATAACTCAATCTCAAGCCAAGATTTGCGGTAAAAAAAAACAGATAGACGGACTCAACTAGCAACATTGTTTGAACCATCTAACAAACATGGCAACATCTAAGTCAGCACTCAACCAGACAAAACACAGCCCAAACAAGACACTTACGTGCAATAACACTGCACATATAAATATCTGCTCAGAGACAACTGCAGTATTATGAACATCCATTAGGGGGCAGCAATTCCTCTCAGCAGCATTCCAAAGTGTCAATAGCGCTTTACACATTAGAAGTATAACATGGGGGATAAGGTAATAGGACAGCTGCTAGTGTGCCCTGTGGCATTACCACAGGGCCAACATAATGACCAGGCCTCTCTGCCTATCGTCCACCCTGGTCAGGCAGTATCAGTCTGTGCCGTCTGTCTCCGGACACGCGTCAAAGAGCCCAGTACAGATCTGACGAGTAACGCAGCGGCCGATGAAGTTGAGTAGATGTGGGTGTGGCTAGGATGGGGGCGTGGCTTAGAGGGAGCGTACTCACCCGCTGGTCTCCGCCCTCTCTGCGAGGGTCCAGCTTCTTGGCAAAGTGCCTCAGGTTGTCGTAGTTGTGAAAGTTACAGAGGGAGACCAGATCCTGAAACGCAACAGGTGGCAGTCAGAGACGACGGTTACGGAGCCAAGCTGGTCACCGGATAAAACACATGACGGGACATGTACTCAAATATGGATAATAAGCTAAGTTTGCAAGTGACTTCTGAAAACAAATAGCATATATAATTTATAATAACATTGACGTACACTCAGTGACCACTTTATTACGTAGACCTATACACCAGCTTGTTAATGCAAATATTTCTTTAGCCAATCATGTGACAGCACCTAAATGGATAAAAGCATGCAGACATGGTCAGGCTGTCAGATGTCAGAATGGGGAAGAAATGTGATCAAAGTGACTTTTACTGGAATGATTGTTGGTCCCATACAGAGTGGTTTCAGTATCTCATAAACTGCTGATCTCCTGTGATTTTCAGGCACAACAGTCACTAGAGTTTGCAGAGAATGGTGCAAAAAAGAAAAAAACATCCAGTGAGCAGCAGTTCTGCAGGCAAAAACGCCTTGTTAATGAGAGAGGTCAGAGGAGAAGGGCCAAACTGGTCAAAGCTGATATGAAGGTGACAGTAAAGCAAAAACCAAATTACAACAGTGGTATGCATAAGAGCATCTCTGAACACACAATGCGTCAAACCACAAAGTGGACAGGCTACAGCAGCAGAAGGCCAATAACTCTAATATATACCTAATAAAGTGCTCCCTGAGTGTACAGTCATGGTATAGTATAGTCTTGTTATTCGTATGCAGCACTGACACGCGCCCATGTAAGATGATGGCGGCTAAAGAGTTCAGCTTGATTGTCTTTTCAGAGAATCTGTGGATATGTCTCCGAGCAAAATGCAGAGCAGCTTCAGATTCCACATTCAAAGGATCCTGTGAGGGCAGGAAAAGCAAAGCGTGGATGGATGAGCAAATCAGGGTTCACAGTGGACTCAGCCAGAGCGTACCACCGGGGCATCATTAAAGCGAACGCGCTCAGTCTCGGCACGCGCGGCCCTTCTGGAGTCTTCCGCCGGACACCGCGCCATTCTGCTCTGGGAGGCGTGAAAATTCGGGTGTGGGGATGTATTTCTGTTTGACGGAGTGAGTCAAAGACAGCCTCCCTTGAAAGGCTGTGCTGGGTCTGACGTACACCGAGAGATATCTGAAAGGGGGGGGGGGGGGGGGCGCGGGGGTGGTGTGGGAGTTTTTTGCACACCCATGTAAATAAGCTCAGAGTGTCTGCAAATTATTCATCTTTCTCCTACAATGCGGTGATGTCACGGTGCTTAAAATAAGCACACGTCTCAAAGCAGGACTCACTTCAAATCATGGAATAAAGTGTATGGGGTATCAGCTTAGCAGGAAAGGTTAGGAGTCTGGGCTTGTGAATGTTATCCTTGCTGCGCACTTGAAATGACTTGCAATAATATGAAACCATTCCTTTTTTAAGAAGCTTGTTGGATGTTGGCATTCATGTCAACATTATCAACCTGCTTAAGATACAAGGGGGGGGGTTGACAATAACCTTCTAGGAGCTGAAAATACGTGGACCCCCCGACCTGAGCCCCCCCACTGTATCTGCATTCAGGCAGATGTCAGGAGGGAGGAATTAATGTGAAGGATAGCCGCACACTTCTCCCACTCTAAGCAGAAGCACAGAGCAGCACTGCGTAAACACGCTGCTTGAGCACGCCTACACGCAACATTATTATTGCTATGCGAGGAGGGAAACCCGGGCTGGTGAGTACAGCTTAGCATGGAAGCACAGAACATGCTGTGGGTGGAGCCAGAATCTGCTGTAGGTGGAGTTAGAACCTGCTGTGGGAGGAGTTAGAACCTGCTCTCGGTGGAGTTAGAAGCTGCAGTGGGTGGAGTTAGAATCTGATGTGGGTGAAGCCAGAACATGCAGTGGGTGGAGCCAGAAACTGCCCTGGGTGGAGTGAGAAGAAGGACAAAAACCAGGCGCAAAGATGCTTCCACTATAACAGGACAGCTAAACGGCCAACCTGACTGGCTGACGACAGCAACCACACACTGTAAAATATGAGCACATCCCTCACTTCTGGAACCCCAGAAGGCCACTGGACATACCGTGCAGAACTGGATGCCTCGCACACTGTTTCCCAGCTTGTCCAGGGGAGGCGACCAGCACATGATGCCCATCACGTTGGGCACCACCAGCAGGATGCCCCCGGCCACACCCGACTTCGCCGGCAGGCCCACCTGTGGGAGAGAAGAAAAGATTACCCATAATTCCACATGTCCTCCAAACACAGATGAAGATGCTAGGTCATTACTATTGACCTAGTAAGAGACAGGGAGAGGGTTAGAGAGAAAGAGAGAGAGCAATACTAATGTGGCACCTGCGCTGCAGTACACAACAGTGTTGTTACTGGCAGGTTTTTCCACATTTGTGGAACTGAACTGAAAGTTGTGATGCTTGTCCTGTTTTTCTATATTCATATTTATTCATATTTATAGTTATCTATGAATATCTGGCAATTTATATCATTTTCCTCTAGAAGAGAAACCAGGTGCACTGGCAGTAAGGAACAGACAGGACACCACAGCTTAATGCCTGGGAGTCCCAGGAGCCGGCAGAAAATCAGAAGCTGCCAGTGAGTATCCACAGGTGAGAAATGGTTTCCATGGAGGAGCGAGGGAGTCGGGAGCATGACGGCCATTTTAATTATGCCTTATGAAACTAACAGATGTTGGAAAAGCTGACGGGTGACATCACTCCAAGGCCAGCGCAGACAGCTTCACAGAGCTTTCATAAGGAGGTTGGGAGGGGGTGCACATGGTGTTACACGGGATTCACATGCATGATCACACAGGATTCGCATGTTTGATCACATAGGATTCACATGCATGATCACACAGGATTCACGTGTTTGATCGCACAGGATTCACATGTTTGATCACACAGGATTCACATGTTTGATCAAATGGGATTCACATGGATAATCACAGAGGATTCACATGGATAATCACAGAGGATTCACATGGATAATCACAGAGCATTCACATGGATAATCACAGAGGATTCACATGTAAAATCACAGAGGATTCACATGGATAATCACAGAGGATTCACATGGATAATCACAGAGCATTCACATGGATAATCACAGAGGATTCACATGTATAATCACAGAGGATTCACATGTATAATCACAGAGGATTCACATGGATAATCACAGAGGATTCACATGTATAATCACAGAGGATTCACACTCCATGATAACACAGGATTCAAGTGTATGATCACGCAGGATTCACGTGTATGATCAAACAGGATTTGCACGTATAATAACACAAGTTTAATGTACATAATGACACATGATTCACATGTATGATCACCCAAGATTCACACTGATAATCACACAGGATTGTGCATCCGTGTGTACATGAGTGAGCGTGTGCACGTGTGCATGTACGGTCAGGTGCGCGCGTCTCCATGTATGCACGGGTGTGTACTGTACATGTGTGCGTGAGGGTGTGTCTGAGCGCATTTATGGGTGTGTGTTTGTGTGTGCGCGCCTGTACGCGTGGGTATGTGTTTGTGCACGGTGCATGGCCGGTAGGGACTCACATGGAAAGCAAACTGTCCAGAGAAGTCGTACATGCCACATGAGTGCATGAGACTCAGGGTGTTCCGCACTGACTCTGGGCTCAGAACACGTTCCCCTGTGATTGGGCAGAATCCCCCATTGGCCAGGGTGGCTGCCATGACGCTGGCACTCTCACATGTGACTTCGATGGAGCACAGCTATCGGGGATATGCAGAGGAAACATTTCACACAAATTTCACAAGACCCACACTTCATATTTATATCCACTTTTTTAACTTAAATGTACAACTGATTATCACAGACACACCACACATTTACTCCAAAATAAAAATATATATAATATTTTATTGTGGATGAAGGTAACCATGAATGTTCTTTTTAAAACTTGAATGTAAACATGGAGACCCTCAATCAGTCAGAGCAGAGAGCAGTCCTTACACCATGTGATAGGAACCCTATCTGCTTCCACACATTCCCTGCGAGTGTCACCTGTCACGTGGGGGTGGGGGGGGGGGGGGGGGGTCACACATCCGCACTGCAATGCCACAAATGTCACAACACAAGCCAGAAAACCTGTGACATTTACATTCAGCACAGAAGTCCCGACACACATGCACACGTGTCCACACCCACGCACGCAATCGCACACACCGACTCACCTGGAAATAGAAATCCAAAATGGAGGTCATGTCCGTCCCTTCAGGAAAACACTGCAGAAAGAGGGGGGGGGAGGGGGAGTTCAGATTAACAAGCATCTCACTGGGTCAGTGATATAAATGAGATCCTGCTTGTGCAGTACAGTTTAAACCCAGCACACATTCCTGCCCAAACCTACTCCTGGAAAAAGGCATAATGTTAAAAGGGATAGTTCAGATAGTATTTTTTAGACCTGGGTCCGCAGAGTTTCTCACCAGAAGTGATGTTATAAATTGGGCACAAGTTAGGCTCAAAGCACTCAAGTTTCGTTGCTCACTCTCTGTTTGCCATTAGCTTTGTTAGCCAAATAACATTGATTTAATGCGGGCCAAAAATCGCTAGCAGACAGGCATTTAAAAAAAGGCACTATCAATAAATGATGTTTATTTGCATGGATCAATACATATTGTACATATTCTTTTGTAGGATTTTGTTGAAGGTGCCAAGATAATGCTGTACTAGTAAGTAACAGTGCACAGTCTTGTTTTTCTTGTTGGATACAGATATGAATCCTGACAGAAGCTGGTAAGATTGCCTTAGAGAGAAGCCTACAGACTGCAGTGTTACAGAAATTATTGTGATTGTAGTAGGGCAGAGACAGCCAGAGAAACACAGAGGGACGAGGTCTCTGAGACATTATCAGATATAAATAGAGCGCTGATGGCAGCTAGAGTATGTACTCTATGCAGCTACAATCCTGGCAGTAAGATCTGCGTCTGAATGCTACACACTTAGGGGGCAGGGGTCTACAGCAACAATTATGTGCAGGGCTGTCCATTCTAATATAAACAGATTTCATTCAGTAATTTATTAATTTGTCCATCCCTCTATCCATCCAACAGCAGATCAGTTCATATGTAAACGTCCTCTGTGTTTGAATTTGTTGGAAGGGAGGGGATTATATTGGTGTGTAAACAAGTTGATGAGGATGTTTTGACTTTCAAAATCTTGAATAGCTGTCAGTATGCTGCACAAATAAAAAACAGTGTGTAGATAAGCAAAGAAAAACAATAAGAACACAAAAGAAACCCACAAAAAGACCATCGCCTTGACCGATGTCACAACAATGCATCTCACACCTTCATTATGCTGTAACTGAGCGATTGTGGTAAAACCATCAGAAATATCATTCACAATATCATAGCACCTTCAAGATTCAGGTGAGACATTATTTGTGTGTCATGTGAACATATGTCAAAAATAGTTCATTTGAGAGGAAGAGGCAGATATTGAGAGAAAGAGAGATTGAGTGAGAGAAAATAAGACAAAGCAAGAGAGAGAATGCCAAGGCTATTGTACCTTCTTCTCCTTCAGATAGTAGCCTATAGCGAAATTCCGATCTCCAGACTCACGCTCAGACTGGAATCTGGGTCAGAAGGAAAAAACACCCTCAGTGAAACATTTCAGAGCAGGTTGCCTTTCTCATTCTGGTCTCTGAGGGTTAATGTTAGGATTAATGTCAATATGTAATGTTTAATGACACCACAATTTCATCATTTCACTATGAGCTTAATGTTGTAGGTTCATGCATCTATTTCGTTGAAGTAAGTTATGTCTCAATGGCTAATATCGGTTGTGATCCTATGTAAGGTTGTTATTACCTAAGCCTTTTGGCACTTATTCAAGTGACTCTGCCAAAGCTCATGGAATCATGCACAGTTATGTCAAGGCAATCCGAAGTTCAGTGTGTCTTACACCCCTGCACTTACGTGGCATTGCTGAAGCCTACATACTCATTCCCAGCCATCTTATTCAGGAAGTTCATGACCTACAAGACAAAAAACTGGTACTGAAAAGAAGTGGCTTCACTCACAGCAGAGCAACAGCTGTTTTATGAAGAAAAAGTAATTAAAGGACTATATATGTGTACTTACATAATCAAACTTCTCAGCATTGCTTGCCCCTTGCTGTAAGATAAAAAAGGACCAAGTATGAATGTCAGATTGTTCAATTAAATAAAACACAGGAATAATATAATGTGCTAGAAATATTATGTGTAGGCGTCTGCTCAATATTCACTAACAATTATTAAACACGCAAACAGCATCAATTTACCAATATTATTACCATACACATAAAGCTTCTCATAAGTTCTGATGCAAATTCAATTACAGGCGGTGAAATACAGTGAGTTCAGACAGTAAGCGAGATATCAGAATGCATGAAGAATGGTCTGCTTGTACGCAACTACTCACAGAAAAGTAAAACAAAATATTGGGAAAACAATTGGAATTGTTACTTCACTGTTGGAGCAAAATGAAAGAGCTAAAATTATAAAGCAATTCAATTTCCATGCCTCCTCTAAATAGGTGAAAATAATTGTATTGTGCAAAACGTGATCAAAAACGATTTCCCTCTGTCATAAGCCATTACATTATAGAAAGTGGCAATATAGTTGGTGAACAATTATGTTTAAGTTTTAATTATGTTTTTTCAATAAATTTTTTTAATTAGAACTTTTTTTAGAAAAGAACAGAAAAAGGAATCTTCATGACTATGATTTTGTGTGTGTCGGTGTGTGACTATTAATTCAGTAAACCACTGTGTGTGGATTAAGACCAATACCAACAGTGGCTAGAGTGGCAGCGAACTCACCAGATAACCGTCGTCAACCTGTTTATGATTGTTTCTCAGTTAGCATAACCCGAATTAAATGAAGAACTACATCCAATTTTCTATTATTGCCATTCCCTTGTGCACTTCACTTTGGGTTGGATTATACCTTTTAAGCCAGTCGTTTCACACTAAAACCATTCCATGTGAAGTATACAACGATAATGGATGAGGTGTATAGTGGTACAAATAGAACAAAAATATGGTGACAATGGGTCATTTTTTCATTTAATTTTGGCATGCATGTTAAGAGTTCAAAACAATCAAAAACAGGCATGGGAAAATTGACAAATGCATGGCGATGTATTCTGCCTCCCCTGTAAAGCTTTAGGGATGCAGTTTCAGGGATTATGTTTTATAGACAAAAATAATTAAATTATCCTAAAACAAAAATATATTTCATAGATAAACGTCTTTTTTGAATCCAGGCTTAGGATCCACAGTTCATTATTTTTTGTCATCATTTATCATAACCAAATCATAGGCAATTAGGCATATAGAAACTGTAATATCAACAGTGTAGGAAAAATCAGTCTGCAAAATATTTTTCTATTCCAGATTTTGTTCAATAGGGGGGAAAATAATGGAAAGAAAAAATTACCAACGTCACTGAACTGTTGTAGTTGTCAAAATATCCCAAAGATCCTAATGCTGTAAAATATGCAACAACATATAAAGCACAAAATAGTCTGTCAAAAAAAGACAGCATACAATTCCAGACCCTTCAGGGAAATTATTAGAGAGGAAAGAAAACATGCTTTGCTTTCCCGTTGTTTCACCTTTAGTGAACACTGCACAGACAAAACTATGCTACGCTAAGCTACAGGGGGGTACACTTCTCTAACAACAAATTTGATTATGGACAATAAAACACGGTCGGTAGGTAAAAAGCAAATTAAGGCATCACTGTAGAAAGATACTATTAAATTACCCTGTCAATCATAACATCAGCAAAGAAAACAAATCAAAGTAAATAAAAAATATATTTAAAATTTAGCTATGTAAACAGTATTACATAGTTTACTGTTACTGTTTGCCATCACTATAGCTTTTTATTGATGACTTTGCATGGACATCAGGGAAGATAATCCCTTTAGTTCCCAGACAGGATAATAAGACAGCACCTTTCTGTCAGAATTAATTTGAAAACAGCATCAAGTGTTGTGACTGTGTGTGTTACAGAACTGCTACTGGGAGAGATGTAGTACGATATCCCAGTGATATGACAACACATTACTGTATATCAGTGGTCTCAAACCCTGGTCCGGGAAAGCTACTGGGTCTGGTGGTTTCTGTTTTCACATTAAAATCAGCACCCTGTTGCGACCCAGGTATAAACAGGTGAGGTGAGTTAACTGTGTCCAGAACTGCTCTAATTGATTAATTAAATGCAGAGTAGCAACAAAAACAAGCAGACCCTGTAGCTCTCCAGGACCAGGGTTGGAGACGACTGCTGTATATGAGCTACCAATCATTACAAGGCTCCTGGCTTGTTCTATGATAAGCTGAAACCCAGGAGAAATGGTGTAGCATGGATAAACTGCACCAAGTCTTTATATCAGTCGTGTGAAGGTGAACAGACTGGACATGGACTCGGCATGTCCAACTAAGCCCTTTTTAACTTTTTAATCCAAATAGGATTAAAAAATATATTTTTTTTATAAAGATTGAAATTAATCCCTATTTAAATCTCGGATTATTATAAAAGAACAGGCCCAGGTGACCCTTTATGTATCCTGGGCATGTTTCTAGGACAAAGAGGGGAAGGGGCACATAGGTGCACTGACTATAATGACTAAACTGACTCAAGGTATGTTGCAGACATGCGATCATTCCCTGTTCAGTATGTAGCAGGGCTGGGACCTTGCCAAGTGATGAATCACCATGAAAGAAGCTTAATGCTGCAAACTGGGATTATCTGATATTGTATGTCACTATGCATGGGCACAAAACTACAATGAACATGTTTGTTTCATTCAACCGCATATGAAATGGTCTCATAATTGAGTAGGTGCCTAATGATGGTATTTCTGTGTAAATGATATTGAAAATACCTCCGGACAACATGAATGTGCTTTTTTGTGACTGTCTCATTTATATTATGTGCCACTGTTAAAGATGAATCAATATTGTTATAACTGACTCAACAGTGGCTTTCACAAAATCAAAGCACTGGTCCCAACCCTACACATGTCACTGTCCTTCATTTGAAATGAACCTGAACCTTCCAAACATAGAAACATAGGTGTCCTTTACCTCAGTGGTCATAGAGGTAGGGAGGAAATAATGAGCATTGGGGGGACGGGGTGTTAGAGCGTTTTTAAATTGTACTGTATGTGATTCATAAACAGTACATCACTCGGCCACAACAGTAGGACCTGCATCCTTCACACCAGTACCAGTCTTCTGCACCTACTGTAGCTGCTCTCTTGCTAAATACATAAATAAGTAAATGCTCTCATAGCTGTTCCTTCTCTCTTTTTTTAACAAATGTGTCATGGTTTACAAAAGATCCATGAAATGTGTTCTTTTCAGAACTTAACACTTTCTCATACTGGTATAATTGGTAGCACTCGGATTGGATGCTCTTTCATCCAATCCAAATTTCGACTGGCGGGAGGAGGGCGGGACAGTAAATTGCACACGCTCCAGGAAGCAGGCAAGTCCTTATGTTGTGGTCATGTGATTGCCATGATCTTGTTATTATTTTTTTAGTTTTGAGTTTTAGTTTCTAAATGAAAGTTATTCCATTACCGCCACAATAGGACTGAAGTATTTAGCATTCAAATTTTTTGTAATATCAAGAGTAAGATGAGCTTTTCTTTTACAATCATTACAGATGGACATGGACGTCGACAGCTCTAGCTGCAAGTTTAGTAGGACATAAGAAAGCCATGAGAGGGTGTGGTGTGAAAGCTTGGAATTACACAGTGAGGTAACAGCAGTAAGACAGCAGTCTTATCTGACTGGCGTACGCAGCGCAAGCGTCCTTTGAGGGTCTAGTCTTCACTGAGGCACCTACAATATGCATTTGGAGGTAAATCCCAAAAACAATCTTTCACCTAAAATGTTACACATCAACAACGTACAACAGTGCAACACAAGACAACATCGGTTGTTTCTATCGTTCACAACCTTCCCCTGACGGGTCGAGGGGATGCGGAGACTACTCCCAACACATACTGTATGTTGCACACGTCTTTTCCCCCCTACTAGGTCTTATAATGCAAATATAAATATTCCTGACAGTAGGCTAACTCGGAGGGCATGCATATGCAATAACATCCAGCCTCTCACAGGGCAGAATTAATCCCACTTGATGCTGTGGTCTTGCTTATCTTTATCGGAGGATAAACCAGGCCTCAATTATAATGTAGCCTAAAGCGTTGCAATAAACACCTTCCACAGTGTTGGCAATGGCTGGCCTGTTCCATGGCTGTGTTTCATCACCAGACATGAAGAAGCAGTTTGCTGCTTTTGTTAAAAACGAACAGCTGTCGGGGTGTTTATTTGCTTTCATCTTAACTGCCAGATAAAAATTGGCAACATTTTTGCCAAAGAGAGTTTCCGCCCCAGTTACACCTTTCTTTAAAAAAAAAAAAAAAAATTTTCAACTATCACCAAGAGTGATTAAAAAACAAGGTTGGGTTCAGGCATTACATGCGCAACCTTGTGTGGCCTCTTATCTTTAGCTTCTGCACATCCTCTACGGATATCGTCATTGACCGAAAGTGCAATCAATGTAATTTAAAAAAGCCATTACCTTAATGAGAGAGGTGCACACAATGGCACCAGCATTCACCATGGGATTGTGGGGTTTATCTGCAAACACAAATACAAAGTGTGAGAAATATGCTTCTTCAAGCCCAAGCGCGTTTGACACAAAGCCATATATACATTCAGTGATCACTTTATTAGGTAGACCTGTACACCAGCTTGTCAATGGAAATATTTAATCAGCCAACCATGCAGCAGCAACTAAATGGCTAAAAGCATGCAGCCATGGTCAAGAGGTTCAGCAGTTGGTCAGAACAAATGTCAGAAGAGGGAAGAAACGTGATCTTAAGTGACTTTGACCGTGGAATGATTGTTGGTGCCAGACAAGGTGGTTTCTGTATCTCAGAAACTGATGATTTCCTTGGATTTTCACACACAACAGTCTCTAGAGTTTGCAGAGAATGGTGTAAAAAACAAGAGAGCAGCAGTTCTGTGGGCTGAAACACCTTGTCACTGAGAGAGGTCGGAGGAGAAGGGCCAGACTGGTTGAAACTGACAAGCACAAGTAACCACGCAGCGGTATGCAGAAGAGCATCTCTGAACACATAACTCATCAAACCTCTAATTGGAGGCTACAGCAGCAGAAGTCTAAAGAATAAGTGTAATAAATACCTAATAAAGTGCTCACTGAGTGTACATTTATTTTACAATATCTAAGTTCCTCATATTGAAAAATGAAATCTGGGAAAGCACAGGCAAGCATATGCTTTCCGCTGATGTTGTCAACCGCTGCTTATCACACCGCAGTTTGCAATGGTCAAATTTTATAACCTGGAGCTGCATTACCCAGGCGAAGTGTGATGTCGAAAGGATGGGACTGTTCTTAATGAGAATATGTGGCGCTTCTCTTGTACGTAATCGTTTTGGATTCAAATACTTATAATACAAATACTTCTATGCTTTATTGAGCTTGTCTGGTGTATTGAAACCTATGAAATACTCTCAAAAATTGCAAAAACCAACCTTCTGGTCCTCTTGGTTGGGTCAATTGCACCAGGAAAGATCAATCAAGCACACAAGCATATTTGAAACCAAAACAATTACGTATTTGACCCCGGTCTGCTTGCGTGGTGCGGTTGTACTTTGACACCAGGAAGGGGCCTGGAAGCCACAGTTCACCTTGACATAACACCAAACAAAAAAGGGAAACAACAACAGCTAAAATGCACTTTCCCTTCCAACTGTTCTCAGAAGCCATGAGATAACCTCACTACAGGGTACTGAGCAGATTACCACCAGTACAAAACAAACCCGCAATCTACTACCAACACTAACTAGCCACTGACATGCAAGATCCGTGATTACGTTAACTCACACAACCCTGTCAGCTCTGAAGAATGCTGCATATAAATGTGTGATACTCTGACAGAGTGGATAACATTTCACTGTTTGAATTTTTAGCCTCTAAGTTTTAATGAATCTTTATGTCCATTCCTTTTCTTCGTTGCAAACACTGACCTTTGAACGCCTAGCAGCAGAGCATGAAAACACTTTGCACAAGATAGAACGCATAACAGCATTTCTCACAGGGACACCGCATCGGAAATCCATTCAATATCCATTCAAAAGTACAAATTAAGTGACTCGGATTTGCAAAAATACACAATAAAGGCATGCCTAATTGAAACATCTAAAGCAAACTGTGCCATTTACATGTTATACAATATTATTCATGTATCTGGATAAAAGGAACATTGATATCATTTCAATTTGATTCCCTCACACAGGACCATACAAGGACACACACGACCACAGAAGGAAATAATTAAAAGAAGCAACAAGCATATATATATATAGTGTATATTTCCAGAAAGCAGTTAAAATGGTTTTGTTTCAGTTGAAAAAAGCGGAGTGGATATGAATGCTAATGCAGAGGAGAGGAGTGGCGGCCGTAGGAGATGAACCCTCACCGTCGTCGTTCAGGAACAGCTTGTTGAAGCGCAGGCCGCTGGGTTCTTTTCCGATGAAGCGGTGCACGTACTCTGTCCCGTGGTCGTGCACGGCGATGGCGTACTTCAGTGGCTTCACGCATGACTGCAGGCAGAACGGGACTTTGGTGTCGCCAACCGTGTGTCTGTGTAGGGGAGGGGAGAGACGCTTTTCATGAATACAGTACATACAACGCAGGCGGCCATCTTTGGACAGGCAGAAATGAACTAACATACAGTACTGTGCAGAAGTCTTAGGCACCCTAGACTTTATTATATATATGTTTATTTTTGTGTGTGTGTTAGTATAAAAGAACACATTTGAGATTTCCAAATATTCATTTTCCAAAAGATTAAATTTTACAGAGACATTTTTGTATTTAACTTAAAAAAAGGAACATATTACTGTCAGCAATTGACTACTTTTTAAATAAAATCTTGATCAAGGCTGTCTGAGATCAGAAGCAAGGAGCCAACCAAAGTCTGCAGAAGAATTGTGGCAAGTTCTCCAACATGCTTGGAACAACCACCCAGCTGATTGTCTCATAGAACTGCAGGACAGCGTTGGCTATCTCAAATATTGATTTGATTCAGTTTTTAACTATTCTACCAAATTACTAAAATGTAATGTAAAATGTATGGTACGTTTATTTAGGACCTTTCATTGAATTATTTTTGAAAGAATCTTATCTGTACAGAATGTTCAGATGCCTAAGATGTTCACAATCTGTACAGGTGCCTAAGACTTTTGCACAGTACTGTATGTTCCAGCTGGTGTCATGGGATTAACTGAATACATTAAATGCATTAAAATTATAGGGGTCTACTGTGCAAACCGCTGTTTTTGCAATAAAATGTTCCTACTCTTAAAGACATTTACAAATGTAAAATGAAACTATTAAAGCTTATATACAACCTTTATATAACCTTTAATTATTATCCTAAAATTGACTACTACCAGCCCATTCCAGCGTTAAACTGATCAGTGCATCTCTTGTCTATCCTAAAGGTCTTTAAACTGGATTCAGTTAAACCTCCGGTTACCTCTGTCCATCCACTGTACACAGAGAGACTGCCCACAAGTCAGGGCTGAATTTGGCAAGCTGGGGGATGTAATCAGCAACCTGCCAATAATAGAAAACAACACTACATTAGCAAGACTGGAAAAACACTGCATTAACAACGCTTCTCATTTTGCTGCATAAACATCCATCGTGGATGAGTGGGACAAGGGCCCCTGGCTGCTCGTCACCCACCTGCCCTCCGGACAGCTTCTTGGCGCTGTGGTACAGGTCGTCGATGTGCGAGGCAAAGGAAAGGAAGTCGGGGACAACAAACTTCTTGCGGAAAGCCTGGGTCAGCAGCACGATGTTGCTCTGGACACACCTGGCGTGAGAGGGAATGTTGCCGGTGAGGAACACGAGTGCACACTTCCGGAACATTCTCAGGTGTACAAGAAACCACTAGCCCTGTACAAGGTGACATAGGGCAGGAAATACCACAGACTTCATAGATGCATAGAAAAGTAAATATTAAATATTAACTTATTCAAAGATTAAACATTTCCAATACAAATAATAGCATAGTATTATGCTTGCCACATTAAATATTAATCTAACAAATGGGTAACAGTGTAGCAACATGGTTAGACAACTGGGCTTGTGAATCCAAATCTGAAGTAAATATCGGGTTGTAAATATCAGGTTGTAAATACCGGGTTGTATAAATTGGAATGTATGTAAAAGAATAAAGACAACTGTCTAAGGCACTCTAGATAAGATTGTCTGCTAAATGCTACAAATGCAAATGGAAGAGATGAGTCGGAGCCTTTAGGTGTGTTTTCCTGACCCGTCATATCACAAAAGGAAGCTGGAGCTAGCACCGTTCACCTTGAAGATCAACCTCCCATTTGGACACTGACCCCCACCGTGATGTCACAGCAATGTGACGGGCAGGGAACTAGACTATGCAAAATGGCACCGAGTCTGCAAGTCAGTTTGTTTGGCTTGTTTCCCTTTATCAGGAGGAGGAAGAGGAAGAATAGGACAGCTGTGTGGGAGGTCTCTCCCTATCTCTGGAGTCCAGAGGGGTTGAGGTACAGTTATTAATATCGGCTGAACAGGGGCCCCTCTGTTCACTCAGGGGGTTTCAGCGAGACAGTTATCCCCGTTCGCAGAAAGCTCACAAAGTGCACAGAAAGCCAAAATGTAACTTCCATCAGACTTTTACTTCAAAATTCTGTTTTTCTTCATTCTTGCAGTGGTTAATAATACAGTGTTTGACTATCAAGTGAAATAGGGGGAAAAATACTGTCAATACAGTAGAGCACAGACTGGCAAGTACTCTCTGCTAAAGCACATACTGTCCACAACACTTCTTATCAGACCAGTGCACTCGACCAATCGGGCTCGCACAGACTCAACACTTGGCTTGCAGCTCAACAGGCGGACTGCGACTGCCCGACCGAACAGCAGGGATAGCTAGCGCGCGCTCAGATGCCATCGTCCTAGCCGGGCTGAGACGCTCCTATCCCCGAGCGACGTTAGTGCCAACTGCGCATCACCCTGTATGTCTGCTGGCCACAGTCAGCAATCGCATGGTTCCAGACTCACTACTAGACCTTGGGGCCCATCCATGCATTAGAACACTGAATCTTTTTTATTTATTTACACAACATAATTATGACATATCTCAGTAGATAGAATGAAGGCCTGACATACTATTAACATTAAGCTTGATAACTCTCCATTAACTTGCAGAGGGTAGCCAAAAAAATAATTTTCCCTACCAACAGAATAATGAGATAGGATTTATATAATTTACTTCAATGTAAAAATGTAATTCACTATGATCCTCCAATTATGTTTGTGGCATCAACCTTCCTCTATGTCACTGAAGAATCAATCCACCAGGCTTGAACTGATTCAGCACATATAAGATCGAAAGAAAAACACAAAAAATATACGTGTGGGGCATTAAAAACAGGCACGGCCACACGTTTTTGGACTCGGTCATTAACGTATGCAGTGCAGTGCGTCGACGTGTTGCTGTGAGATGCATACGAGACGCAGGGGACCAGATGGCCTGCTTCCCAGGAAACCGCCAGGAAATACACTCTTAGCCGGGGTCGCTTCGCAACTCAAGGTCGACGCCGAGCCATTCGATAATCTATCAGTGCCCCGACCAGACAGCGGCCATTGACGTACACAGCCTCCAATCAGGTTGTACCTGAATGCCGGGGGCCCGCCTCCCCACGGAAAAAAAAGGAGGTTACATCCTGTGTTTTGTCAAGGCAGGAAACAACATGAATCAAGCTGTAGGAGGCCGGGCACAAGGTAAGGCTTAATGGAGGATGCAGGGACAGGGTGGTTAATGTAGAGGAATGATTCACAGCCACGGTTCTCTGGGGTGAAATATATGGGATTGCTCATGTGTGTCTAAGTGCTCCCATCGCCAACACTTCCTTCAATAAACAAGGCACAAGTAGTAGAGTGTGCCTTGTACTACACTACATGCCCTGTGCTTAAATGTACGTTGTGTGTGTGTGTTCATTGTGTTCATATATAATGTATGCATGCATGCTTTCTTAATTTCTTATGAGAGAGTGACATTAAAGAGAAGAACAGATAGACACTAAGAGTAAGATGGAGATAAAGAGAGGGACAAACAAATATAGAGAGCAAGAGACAAACAGAGTGTGAGAAGGAGAGAGAAAGAGATGGCACCATGAAGAGTACTGTGCTGTTGCCACCAATACCTGTGGTGAGCCCTTTTCCCACCCCCTTCACCTCTATATTCTGCAGGTCTGATGATGAGAATGCTGCCAGTGAAACAGACTGTGTGACACAATGCCAAGGATTCATGCATAGGTTGAGCTGCAGGAGCAGGCAGCCATTTTAGAGACCGACTCAGGGAAGAGGGCCTCCACCTACTTTTTGAAGAGATGTCGGTCCAACATGACTCCATCTGTGGTGGTCTTCAGGGTGATCTTTAGCATCTCCATACACTCCCTCAACCTGGGGTCACCTGTACGCAGTCCAGTGGCCTTCAGTGCCTGTGTACAACAATAGGGGAATTATGGGTAATTATGTAGATCAGTTTACCCAAAAATATAAACCCCAGGCAGCACTCACATAGGAAACACAAATCTCGTTAGAGGGTGAGGCCAGTGGTTAAACCAGGGTTGATGGGAAGTGAAGTCCAGTTCTGCAGCTTGAGGAGTTTAAAAGTACAATAGGCCATTTCGGACTCCTAATGTTCAAAAGAGGAATTCAAGCAACAAACACCGTCAAATCACAACACTGTTTATCCCTCCCCCTTCTCTGTGAATGCACTGACGTTGAAATGCCATTGGCTGTGGCAATTAGAACCAATTTTCAACCAATGAGCTTGAATGATTGTACACTGTGACTATAAACACAGACAGAGGGTGAGTCAACAGGTCAGTGAGCCTTTTTCAATGACTGGAATTGAATTACAATGGTCTTGTAACAATGTTTTAATACAAACATCTTACCTATTGTACCTTTAAACAAGCTCCCATCATGCATCATGTGCTACCAGTGCTACCAGAAAGGCATATGACATGGCCAAATCAAGGGTCTGAGTGTGGAATGTGACAGGACAGGTCTGCTCACTGCCACACAAACGCCCATCCACCCTCCGAAATGAAGGACCAGGCAGCGGGGGGGTAAATAATGACGAAGGGCCTGGCCAAAAACCCTGCTGGGTAGCAGGCGTGCCTGCAGGAACACGTCACTTACTGTGATGAACTTGTGAGCAGGAATTTTTTCCTGGCCCTCTGCGATGGTGTAGAACAGCAAGTCCTCCAGACTGGGCAGAATGCCTGCTTTCCTTCTCCTGTGGGGACAAACGATACGTAGTTACAGGAGCGACCCATCAATCGCAAGACTGTGAAAGTAAACCCATAATTAGAACAAGGCGGTGGAGTTATTGAGTTACAACAGGAGCAGCTATAGGAGGTCAGGAGGTTATCACTACTGCAATACTCTATTGCAGCTTTGGGAAATGCATTCGCCATCGCAAGGAATGTGCCAGTCAGCGGGTGGAGTAATCACAGTCGCTCAGATAAATCGATAATGTCCTACAAGTAGTTTTTTGATCAACAGCCATTTAACCATTTAAACTGGGAAGGACATCTCAAATTATAATGATGGCGGACTGTAAAACAATACACAAGCCTCCAGAAAAAGTTTCATATCTTTCACCTTTGCAGACGTGTTCCAGAAATCTTGCAAAAGGATCCAAATAATTTTGACAGTTAAATGTTGAATTGGATAAGCATTGGAAGCAGAACATCCTCTAGTGATGTAAAGTACATTCATTTAGCAAAAAGTTTGGGCTTCCCTGATGACTGGCTCCCTGATGACTGACTCTATGCTCACTGACTGGTTCAAATGCATTTCACCCTCAGAGGTGAGTTAGAGTGTTAGGAGAAAACCTCTATGTGGAATCCAAAATAAGATCCCTCTCAATATTCCAATATATTAGCATGTATTTTAGCAGAGCTCAGGAAAGGGAGGGAAGTTTCAGCGTGCTGCCGCATTGAATTGTGGGAAAGTGCTGCATCGGCGCCACAGTAATGCACCTTCTTCTGCACAATGAAAATATTTTCCAGGTTACAATGTCAGCAATTCAGAAATGACACAAGGATTCAGAGTGCAAAAATAGCACAATAAAGGTGGACAAAGTTAATTTAGGGAGAAAAGTGACAGGGCAATTACCAAGCGACTGCTGCACTTCCAAGACCCGAGTGCTATTGTCTCACACACAAAAAGGCTACACAGCTCATACTAGTTTATTTGGTTATTTGACAGGGTCAATGCAAACTAATAACATTTATGTGCATGTTCCAGTTTGCTAGGAAGGCTGGCAAACTGGATTTTTCAGGCAAACTGATAATTCATTGTAGTCCCTGGGTTAGGTCTTTGGATTGACATTGACAAATATTTGGGCACCGCTGGTTTAACCCTAGGGTAGTCAAAACATTCTGTCTACTCCCCTCGTCCTAAGGGTCAGAAATGACCCGCCTTCACGAAACCCCTAAAATAAAGCATCCATCCATCCATTATCTGAACCCGCTTATCCGGAACAGGGTCGCAGGGGGGCTGGAGCCTATCCCAGCATACATTGGGCGAAAGGCAGGAATACACCCTGGACGGGTCGCCAGTCCATCACAGGGCACACACACCATTCACTCACACACTCATACCTATGGGCAATTTAGACTCTCCAATCAGCCTAACGTGCATGTCTTTGGACTGTGGGAGGAAACCGGAGTACCTGGAGGAAACCCACGCAGACACGGGGAGAACATGCAAACTCCGCACAGAGAGGCCCCGGCCGACGGGGATTCGAACCCAGGACCTCCTTGCTGTGAGGCGGCAGTGCTACCCACTGCACCATCCGTGCCGCCCTAAAATAAAGCAGCTTAATTTAATTTTAAACCTCAAATCTATTTTGCATGAAAAAACAACCTGTCACTCATCACAAACTTTGTCATCAAATTTGAAAAAAGATCATGTAGGGGGTTTTCTCTGCTGTTAAACATAGTGGAGGGTCATTTTTGACCCTTAAGACAACCCAAGGGTTAAAAGTCAGGTACAATGAATCTGTAAGTGATCGAAAGCAAACACTTTTCTGTACATTTTAAAGCAAGATTCTTTTGTCCCTAGGTAAGAGTCATAAATGAAGTACAGTTTGGATGTCACAATCTTGTTTGATATCCAACGAAGTATTACATTTAATGGGCCTACTTGTTCAAATGTATTCATTTTTTTACTGGTTAAATCTCATTCTGCTGGTTCAGAGGCCCATCAAGACAGGTGTTAAATTGCTTTAAGATTTGAAGAAATGTGTCATGTTTAACTTTGTACCATTTAGAGGTCAGGTTAGCTTCTGTTCACTTGGATATTAGGCCAATTATAAAAAGCATTTTGACCCAAATTGTGCCCAAATTGGTCCACCCTACTGTATATATACAAATATATACTATTATAAAAAATAAATAAAAGCTCCAGATTCAATGTACCTGCACTTTCTCTTCAGTTTTATAAATATATTTAAACCATTTTCTTTCATATCAAAATTCAGCCAGTGCTGAAATGAATAAACGAGTCAGGAAAAACCAGAAAAGACCAAGAGGAAGATAATTTCATACTGCATATGGCTCCTCTCAAATTTAAAATCATATGAGCCTCATGCAAAACCGGCAATACAGGATGAATTAAAGGAGTACTGACTGACAGACACTGAGCTGATAGACAGACAGACGGACATACAGACATCTGGCTTTTCCTCAGGTTCTCTCATAATGTCCCACCACAGTTCAGAATGGTAGACAGAACAGCCTGATTCTAAAATAGCTTGAAGAAGCAATCGTTGTTCTGCGAACACAGGTCCCATGCCCTTCATTAAAATGGAAATGAAAAACTTAACTGGAAAGGAAACAAGATGCGTTAAAGTGTCTGAACAAAAAAAAACTTTCTTTTTGGTTTTGGTTTTCAAATTGCCACCTCAATATATTGGTTATTTCTAAAAATATTTCTCAGTGCAGTTTTTCCATCTCCTGTGTCATTTCTGGATGATTGCTTTTGAGGAGGGAGGCTAGTCTAGAGGGGGATTCTCTAGATGTTAGAGGGGGTGTCAAGCGCGGTCACTTGCAAGGAGGGAAGACATTTCATGAAGAATTATCAGCCGCAAGCCTCAGAGTTTCAGTGTTAACACTACAGCTACAGTACTGAAAAATAAATATACTTACACACAAACGAAAAGCAACCACATCAATGAAAAAGAGAAAGAAAACATGCAATGTGTATGAGTAATATCAACAACAATTGTAATCAGGTTTTTCATCAAGATATACCAAATCACTAACTTTTCACACAGACTGAAGACTGAACACTTATTTCAGTTTAGTATTTAAGGACTGTTCCATTCTATTTACTATTCCTTCGATTTAATCTAAAAACAACACCACCAACCCCAACACAACAACAAATATAGTAATCAATATCATCATCATCACATAAAAATTCATTAGGCACACTTAGCAAGGTCAATTAACAGAGTTGTGTTACACCGTTATTAATTGCTTCTGGGTTAATGAATAGGTTTTTTTTCTGGAACTGGATACATTATATAAAGGCTCTTCGCTCTCCACTGAATTTCACATTCAGTCAAGGGGATAGCTTTCAGTTCACAAACTCAGCACCGGATATCATGTTGCCCCCCTGCTCATATCTATGCATTATACTCAAGTTTCCCCATTGGGTTCCATTCATATTTCACAGCAATAGAAAAATACTTCCACTCATATTTGTTGTTAATTCTGTGCATTATACTAAATTGAAAAATTACATATTTTAGCGAACAATTTAGCATATTATTTATTGCCACTTAGACAAACATATTAATTCTTCATTATAAATTTAGGCCTACAGTACCAGTCAAAGGTTTGGACGCACTCCTTTTTTTCTGCTTTTTCCTATTAATGTTTTATTTTCTCTGTTTGTAATCAACAGTTCATAAATTTCTTCATCATGTTTTCAACAGTTTTTATTAAAGGGTATTTTTGTATATATTGGTTTCACCATAGGGGAGATATGGCTCAGGCAGTAAGAGCAGTCGTCTGGCAGTCGGAGGGTTGCCGGTTCGATCGGTGTCAAAGTGTCCCTGAGCAAGACACCTAACCCCAAAATGCTCCTGGCAGGCTGGTTGGTGCCTTGCATGGCAGCCAATCGGCATCGGTGTATGAGTGTGTGTATGAATGGGTGAATGAGAAGCATCAGTTATACAGCGCTTTGGATAAAGGCGCTATATAAATGCCAACCATTTACCATGTAGGAATTAAAGTACTTTCTATGCATAGCTCTGCATTTAAATGTTTGAGACAAATTAAGACAATGTCAAATAAAATAGTAATGTTTTGTATTTGGTTGCATATTTTTTGCATGCCATGACTTCCTGAGGTCTGTGACCTATCAACATAACCAGAGTCTGGATATCATGTTTTCAGGTTGTTGTACAGGTTATACAAAAATCTCTTTGCATTTGTATCGATCTCTATGGGAACTGGAGGGTGATACTAGGTTCAGCTGTAAATGTGTTGGCTACATGGCTTTCAAGGGTCCAAGGTATCAGATGAGCCTCAAACCATCGTGCTGCTGCCAGATATGCCGTAGATACAACAAGGGACATTTCTCCCTACGAATTTTCCCATTGAATTCAATGGAGGAATTATTCAGGAGAAACAACCCTTGAAGTATCTACTGTTTATCTAGCAAGAGCATGGTGGTTTGAGGCTGGTTTGATACCTTGGATCCTTGAAAGCCATTTAGCCAACAAATGTATTCCATATTGTATCAGCATAATTTATAGCTGAATCTAGTCCCACCCCCCAATTCCCATAGATATCCATTCAAATGCAAAGTTTTATAGGATCGCTTGCAGGACAACCTGAATACAAGATATCCAGACTCTGGTGATGTTGATAGGTCAGAAATATCATGGATATGCATCAAAATACAAAACATGACTATTTTATTTGACATCTTTTGTCTCAAACATTGAAATGGGGGGCTACGAACAAAAAGTGCTGTAACTACTACATGGTGATATGTATAGAAACGTGGTTTAATAAAAGCCGTGAATCGCCGCATTGATATTGTTTGATTACAAACAGTGGAAATAAAACATTCATTAAAAAAGGCAGAAAAGGGCATGGTGCGTCCAAACTTTTCACTGGTACTGTTTGTCATATTTCATTTCACACAGGGTCAGGAAACAAAAGCCAAAAGCTGTGCGTTTATGGATACCATCAATATCAGCAGAATGAAAAACGATTTGCCGTTTATCACCCGTGGAAAATGGGGATGGGCTCTGACACAGCCTTCTCACGTCAGTGTTCTGTGCTTCCGCCACTGTACGCGTGATTAGGCGTGTAACCAAGGGCACAACTGAGCATGTCTGTTGAGCAAAACAATTACAATTATGTGCTTCCCATCGGTTAGACATTGCTGTCTCTGCATATTATATACTCATAGCTTTCGGCAGGTTGCTAGAATCAAGTTTCTCATGTACACCTATTGTATTTGTTCCCGTCACATGACGCAGCTGCGGAACCAAAACCACACACCTATCGATACTGACATACAGCTGGTGGCCATTTTGCCTCATTACCAAACTCCTGTTGAAGCTCAGATCCTGGAGGACAGGAGCCGAGAAAAGATTTGCTTACACCTCAGGTTTGAAAGAGGGAGTGGTGGAGAGAAGCGGAGAGTGAAACCATCATTTAATTCCTGTAACCTCCTTCATTACCCTTACCCTCCCTCACTCTTTTTCGCTCTTTCAAAATACAAAACGTCCTTCACTGCCCCGATCTAAGGTTTTAAAAGAGGTGTAGTTTTGATGTAGAAACTTTTGTTAGGGTACATCAAGGACAATTTCCAAGCCAAACACATTCATTCTTTGGGAGAAAATTTTTGCCAACTTTAAACACAACTTTAAAAAATGAGTATGGTAACCATGTTGCCTAGGCTATCAGACATTAAAACTTACCGTCATTAGTACAGCAAATATACAAGCACCCATTTAGAAATCCACTCAAAGACAAACATTCACATTACCCCAATGGTGACAATTCTATCAACCAGTGAGCACCGTGATAAATTCTATGCAAACAGCTGATTGAAGTACTGCTACTGAGCCAGATCATGGGGGGAAAATGTAGCAGGAGAACATGCTTCCTGTCCCAGGGACAGTGAAATGAGCCGCACTGCTCACGTATCACCTCATCTCACCCTGCATCCATTCACCCTGGATGATTCCTGGCTCGCTCAATGCTTTCATCCCAAATCCCACCTCTACCACACTCCCAGTCGGAATGAAAAACCAACAAACGCTGCCCTTCTCTCAAGCAAGATCGCGCCTAACCCCAACAGGAACTTTCCTGGAACTTGGACTGGGCGTTTGTTCAAATTGAAAGAGGAATGTAATTTGGAAGCCCAAACGTGTAAGCTGGCACCATGTAACGGCTGGTGCACTGACTACAGAAGAAAGGTCAAAAATGTACAAAAATGTAATGCACCCACGACTGGGCTGACTATCCCAGTAGCTCTCTCTCTCTCTGAGGACCTCACTAACAGATGTTAAGGTGGCAGCAGTGAAATTTAAGTTATGCACAGCCCACTGCCTCAGCAAATGGACCGAGGGTAAAAAGAGAGAGTATTTGCTCAGTCACATATGTTAGATGGTGTTGTCCAGGCACAAGTGTAGTGTCTGTTGACATTGCCGAATTAAGACAGCAGAAACGTCAGTCCACAGGGTTTCATCCATAAACACCTTCAGGCAAAGGTACTCAAACCCAGAGACATTCTTGTTTACCCAGTTTTTCCAAGAGGAAACATGACCTATACCTGGACCAATAACATCAAAACAGGTGAAAGTGGTTCATAACACAGGTGCTTATCTCTGTAATTATCGTAAGGTTCCTATCATACCGCAGTTCACAAGCTCACACACACGTTTGGCGGAGGAAGACACTTTATATGCAGCTTATGGGCAGACACTCTGGTGGTTTTCAAGACCAGGCTTGATATAGTGCTTGATACCATCTAGTTCTTAGGTAAACTAAGCATTAAATACAGAGAGAGGTAGAAAAAATGGCTGTTCTTGTCATTACGTTATGTTAACAGAACCAAACAGATCCGATTCAAGGTTCATTTAATTCATTCGTTAACAGTCTCTTACACATCTTTAGGTTACGTACGTCCGTGCACTATCATCCTGCTAACAATAGCAATTTGTGCCTCTCCTTCCACAGCCTGACAGTAGGTCCATTGTGTGCCGCTGGCAGAGCGTTTATCATCGGCTCAGAAATCCGCCATTTTGAAGTGGGCGGAAACAAGCAGGTCTCACGAAAGCATCTGAGGAGCAGCGCTGGCCGATCGCCACACGCCACACGCCACACTCCACACGCCACATGCTGTGAGGAAGCCTCTCAGCCACGCTTCCCTCCCAGCGGTGATCCGAGCCTGCTGAAACTCAACACGCATTATTTGCTTCGTAAATTTGCTCTGGAGGTATTTGTGTTGAGTCGTGGGTGACATTTTTCAGTGTGTAGACCCTGAACTTTAGCCTCTCTCGCTCGCTTTCCCTCTCTTTCTCTCATATAAAGGACTTACATTACATTACATTAATGGCATTTGGCAGACACTCTCATCCAGAGTGGTGTACAGTTGATTAGACTAAGCAGGAGACAGTACTCCCCTGGAGCAATACAGGGTTAAGGGCCTTGCTCAAGGGACCTTATTGTGGCCACAGCTGCGCGGATCTTATTGTGGCCACACCAGGGATCGAACCACCGACCTTGCGTGTCCCAGTAATGTACCTTAACCACTATGCTACAAGCCGCCCTACTTTTGCCCGACTTCCCTTCCAATCCCCGAAAACCAATCCCCGTAAAACATGAGTTGTGTGGAGGGGGGGTAAACACACGCATGAGTAAAACAATTAGGAAAAGTACAAAATCCCATCAATGTCAGTGCCCCAGCTGTCATCCTGCTTTCTTTCAAACAGCAGCAGCTTTCCCCCTCGTCCTCTCTGTCTCTAATGCAAGGCCGGAGAACTTGCGCCGAGGTCATTCTTCACGCTCCGTCGCTTCCGACAATTAGCAGCCCCGGTCTGTGTTTACACTGGCGGCTTGTTCAAACTAATCCAGCGCAGCAGTGTATGTGCGCACGTGCGTGTGTGTACTTGTGTGACAAACCCACTAGACCATAAGGTCTGTGTGAGAGGATGTAGATATAGGTGACAGCCATGCAGAATTCCTATGACCGCGAAATCTTAAAGATGGCCTGATTTCACAATAAGCCGCATTGAAAACCGTTTTGAGCAACAGATGACATTCGCATTTTTTGGTTTTGTTTCTAAAAATACACTGAGAAAATGCCTGCCCTGATGAGGGTAGTTTCTCTGTCCCGGAAATAAACCTCTGTGGAACACATTCCATTTTCTGCCCCCTCAGGACACGGATGACCTCAACTACTTCTTTTCCAGCCAGTACTTTTCCCAGATCAAAACTAACTGATGTGTGCAGCAATGACAGAAAACAACAATCATTATAATTAGCCCAGCAGACAAGAAGGCATCTCTTACCCTCTACACTTTTTCCTCTCTCCCTTTAACTCCTTATCCCCTTCTGTCTCTGTCTCTCTTTCTCTCTCTCTCGCCCAGGTCAGACAGAGTCTTCTCACAGTGGTTGTGAGTGTACTGGTTGCCATGGTGATATCAGCTCTGTAAGGGCAGAAACTGCCTCCAAAGAACATCATTTTTATAATGCCACACAAAACATTCTGTGTTACAGAAAGAGAAAGGTGCTGTAGCCAGAAAACTAGTTTTGCTTGTGTAATTACCAACTGGTGTCTTATGTCATAAATTAAAGATGAAAGAACGCATCATTCATATCTGATCCTGCAGTTTACAATCCCTCCGATTCTGGCCAGAAGAACATTAATGGCATCTTAATAACAGGGACGGGTGGTGCTGCAGTCAAAGGCTCCTATTTTAAACATATTGCCCTTGGCAAAAGTGTGCTACAGAGGGACAACCTGATTAGAGAAATTACTGATATGGCATTACATTTTTGACAGTTAGCTGAAGCTCTCATCCAGAGAAACTTACACAGCCCACATTCTTTACTTCAAACCTGCAGCCGCAGAGCCAGGAATTTCCATTTCCTGAGTAAATCAGGGTCCTTATAAGCACAATGCATAAGTGGAAGACCCCTGCAAGAAATGGCAGTTGGTTCAGGTGTTTGGCAAGAAAATCAACTGTTCAATAAAATAAATCGGCTGCAAATTCAGTTGCTGCTGGCTTCGACACTTCTGTATTGCACTAGCAGATTTCGATCTGCCATTGCCTATCTTAAATGAATTTCTCAAACAAGAGGGCAAACAGTCCCTGTTTGAAAAAATAGATTGACTCATGTCAACACTGTTTCCCGGGTTCACTACAAGCACCAAGATCCTGATCGGATATTTGCTTCGCTAAAGCAATAATAACTACACTGATGTATTGTAGGATAAGGGCTATGAATGGTAGTATCTTTATCCACGATGTGCAGGGGAGACGCTGCATACTAATGCGGGCAGCTTCAGTGCATCTGAACCCTGCAGGCATTACACACTAAACCTGAGGGAGAGAATTCACCGTCACAAAAACAGCGCGCCTCGACAAGACGTCCTGACATTTTATATCGCTCGCCGTTCCGGCCCGGCATCTCCTCCACAGCGCTGCCATCGCTGACAGGAAGTCTTAGTATCCCCTGGCAACCACCGCTATGAGATTTACCAGACAAACCTCATAAACCTTTGAAAGGGGGAAAGGAAAAGAAACTATGAATTCTTCAGGTACGTGCCAGGTGAGACCGAGATGTGAGAAAAGTGAGAGCGGCCATCTCGTCTACAGCTCGGGAATAAAGGCGGTCGGACTCTGGAAAGATGGGTGACGGCATTTACAGACTGCGCTTGGCTCATAAATGATGCAGCAGCACATGCCGGGGTGGGGGTGGTGCAGTGAGGGGTTTGCAGAGTTCAAGGAGAGCTTGTCAATGACAGGGGGCCCTTTCAGAGGGGGTCACAGACGTACCACAAGGAAGACACTCGTGCCACGGGTGTGTGCAGGTAGGGGGGAAGGGCTTAGGAACTCCACAGAGGCTCGGTGATAAACCGCAGATCAGAGAGAGGCTCCACTGACCTTCAGGAATCATTGCCAGCAGTCTGCATCGAGTCAGGTGATCTCCTCTTTGGGATACGCCCATAGCAGCCCGCTCCAGCGAATCCCACAGGAACTCGCAGGATTCCTCTTTATCATATAGATCATGCCCAGAACCAATCCATAATAATTTGTTTTTGTGAAAGATGCACTGTATCAGAACAATAAAAAACAGTGAGGACGAGCTTTATTAATGCAGCACGGTGAGCTCACTTCCACCCGGCACAGCAAGCTGCAACTATATTTACATATTTCATAACTACATTTTTCAAGGAAGAGACTGGTCTTCTTGCATAAATATGTAAAGGCTGCAGGGACACACAAACACACACACACACACGCACACACACACACACACACACATACACACACTTGTGCAGGTACTCCTGAGCACGTAAGCTAAGCATGCACAGAGGGCTTGTATAAAAACGTTCATAAGAAAAAGAACCACGACGCAAGCTGCTGCACACGTCTGACGCACGTGTCCGTAGGGGAACAGGAAGTCAGCTTTGGCACAGCCTCCTGCCATTAAAGCTCTCTCTCTCTCACTTATGTCGACCACTGGTGCGTACAGCACATATAGTCCAGTCCCCGAGGCACACCCAGTGGGTAGCCTGGCTCATCTGCATGGTAAATTTGTCCAGAGCAGGTTTGAAAATAGCACCGGTGTCGTGTCTGCGTGGGGGAGGGGAAACATGACACCTCTCTCAGCTGGAAGCAAAGACCTGCATGTGCCACCGTCTCCGCTCGTTGTTATGGAGACGCCGGCACAGCGGTAACCGTGAGAACACGTGATCTCCCCAGATAGTGCCACAGGGCCCACCCAAACCTGAAACACGTCTAATTTAAAATACAAATTACAACCGGCAATCGCTGCTTGGTTTATTCGAAAATCGATCGGTCCAAACTAGACCAGTCAAATGGTGATGCCAGTAAAGCAGTCAGAGATTAAATGGAGCCACACTTCAGTGGAAGGCGCTTCATTACTGGGGTACTACCAGTCAGCGTTGCCAGATGTAGCTACGGTAATTATCGTATTGTATGATAGTTTGACCCTTTGTACGATGTACGACCAATAATTTTTTTTTAAACCAAATGTGGATGCAGCCTGACTATCTCCCGTGAGACGCTCCCGTGAACCCTCCACCCCTCTGATTGACACTTCAGCCTAAAAAATGCAGATAGCAGCCAGGGAGCAGAAGTCAGATATGCGATATAATGACCTACTGTTTACACAACGGAGCCAGAGAGCGGGAGAGGGAAACGCTCAATCACAGGCCTAGCATGTCCCAGTTACAAAACAAAGCCTGGTACTGTTCTGTTTAAGAAACACTGTCCCATGTTTAATAATACGGCCCAGAGGTAAATAAAATCAAACGACTTGCGATAGGCCTACAAGCAGCAGGCCAGTACAATTATATACATAGGACTCCTACATGCGACAGTAGCCTACGTTTAACATACAGTTTAGTGGTCTTATTAGGGCTTTATATGTAATAAACTGTATTCGGTAAGTCTCTCAAGACCTGATATATGAAAATGGCATATTCTCGTCTCTTTCTTGAAATGGGACACTGAAAACTGCAATTAAAACGTAATCTTCATGAGTTCAGCATTGCAATTACGTAGCCTAAAAAATAGGTCCAAAGTCTTCAAAAAACAGCATTGAGCTTGCATGTGTGCTTCTGCATCCATTAGGTGACAGTGTACAGGGATTGGAATATCATCACGCGGTGCAGGTGGCAGGTAGGCAACGATACAGACAAACACAATCAGATGGGTTTGTTCTGCGAGCCGTAAACGCTAGCTCGCACTCGACACATAATCATGGAGCGCCGCGCTGCATTGAACATGACGGCATGTAAATCCGTTTGCACGCGCAAATGGTGAGTCACAATGTGCTGGAACGTGTGTGAAAAGATAATACGGCCAAACATCCCCAGAGATTAGTCAAAGTCTGCCGGTATAAATTCTTCTGTACAGCAGGGTTATGCTGATGACTCAGCCTCTGGGTGTTCTGCCAACACGCAGTGCTTGCAAATTGCGTTTTAATACTTAGGATAAAGCACTGTATTTATATAACCTCAAGAACACAGAATAGTGAAAGTGTTCGTGCGTATTGAGGCTTAGTCTGTCCAATGCTAAATGTCCTCCGTTGGATATTTGAAATTTTTTATATATTATTGAATTAATTCAGAACTTTATTATGTGCAGTTGAGTCATACATGTGCATAGTTAGGTAAGACTGGAAATTAGCCACCGATAAAATAGAATTACGTCAGACTTCTGTTGCTGTGTATTTCCTGACATCACTTCCTTGCTGGATTTTGTAACGTTTGTTTGCCACCGCAGCTAATTTAGACGAAGTTTTGAATAAAAAATAATACATAAATCAAGATTACACACCTGCACCTCAATGAAATCATACAACGTTAGCGACCACATTTAGTCTGCTTTCAAATTAGACTAACGTTACTTGACTTACTTCTCCGTTGCTGCCTCTTTGCTGGTTTCATCTTTCTTCGTCTGTTCGGTCGCCGTCACGCCGTCCTCGGTCTTGGTGCAATAGTATTTGACCCCTGTGGAGGGGTACAGTAAAGGTCGATATCCTCCGGCATGGAACGTCTTCAGTTTTGATAACGCTCTGACATCGTGACAAGCGGTCCTAAAACAGTAGGAGGTTGGAGATGACGTTTTAATTCTAGCAATACCTGATAAAGGACGCTTAAGGTTGGATTGAAACAACTCCTTTAGCACTGTTGGGAACCTAAACTGTAACATTTCAATCCCGTCAAGCTAGTTAAAGGAATTTTTTTCTCTAGGTAAATCTGGATTATTAAATCTAAATCGCGTGTATACCAGTCCCCGGTATCTGTTCGTCCACAAGGCACAGAGCGCTGTAATAATTCTGTACCGTAAAGTCGCTAGTACTCAGTGGACAAAATCATTTGGTTCACACCCCCGACAAATCCTATTGGTATAAAGACTGTTTGGTGGCTTGCATATCAGCTTTCCGATTGGCTGAATGTTGTGCTATTCATTCATGACTTTTTTCACATCAATGGCATTCGAATCACGAAGGACAAGGACATCGTGCATCACAAGCTACCACGTGGATTCAGTTTTTCTCAGAGTCTAGCGCCAAGCAATTAGAATTCAAAATAATTGCAAAATAATTAAAAACAATTAGAACAGTAAAAACCAAAATGCTTAAATATGCTTAAAGGAAGTTCGATTAAAAATGGTTCAAAGACAAGCTGATGTGAGACTTTTCACGTCATCTACGACGTAATTTTCTTGTCCCAGCACTTTAAAACGTAAAGGGGCAGCTCAATTTGCCACACCGACCTCCAGAAAGGACCTGCCAGGAGGAATCTGTTATATTTCATAATAATAATAATAATAATAATAATAATTATTATTATTATTATTATTATTCTTATTATTATTATTATTATTAAATTATTATTAAATTATTATTAAATTATTATTATTATTATAGCAACAACATTACTAGATCATATTCAAATAATTAATTATTTAGAATATATAAAACAATATGATTACATAACAATGAATTCAATATTTAGAATACATCCCAGAAATCAACACATCTAAATAACAGGTTCTTCAAGCAATCCTAGGATGCTTAGGAGAACCCTTTTTCACACAGGGGTTCATTTTCAAACTTACAAAGGTTCAAATATTAACTGGTGACAGAGGATGTGTAGAAGCAGCAGTTTTAAATATCTTTGTTTAAATGCTTGAATACATTTTTGGAACTTGAGGCTGAGGGATGGCTTGGGGATGAAGATGTGGATGAATAAACATATTAGTAAGGACAGATCCAGTAAGAGAGGTCGGGTGTGGCTGTTTATATATGAGAACATTTTAATGTGCAAGAAATTCCAGAAATGGACCCATTCATGCTTAATGAGGATAGTTGGATTAAGCTTATTGGGAACAAGAAGAGGGTCTTAACATGGAAGTGTATTACCGACCGCCAGCCAGAGGACTTTTTAGATGTTATGAATGACCTTTTTTGACACAGTATGTCAGTCGGCCTATAAGAGAGCAATCGATTCTAAATCTGGTAAATATGTAATGATTCTGACAGAATTTGTATTGAGGTAGTGGAACCTCTTGGGACAAGTGATCATTCCACAATAGGTTTTGATGTATTTTGGCAAAATAAGAGGGGTTCCTCTAAGCCAACTTTAAAAGATGCTATCAAATTTACGTAATGTAGACTGGGAGCAAGTTCCTTTATTGCAGGACTGTGAATGAAAAGTAAGGCAGGTTCAAAAGGGTTATATTAGATACGCAGTGTAAATTAATTCCAAAGGTGCGGAAAAGTATGTTGAAAAATCAGTCTCCACAGTGGATGAATAAAGCTATACATAAGAGTTTGCAAAAAAAGAATAAGCTCTCCAAGGAATCGCCACATTAAAGTGGTGGAGGGGTTTGTGTGTCCCGGTGATCCTGGGAGCTATGTTTTCGGGGGCATGAGCATTGGCATTAGACCAGTAGGGTCTCCCAAGGCAAATTGGTCCCGGGGGAGGGGCCAGACTAAGAGCGATTCAAAGACTCCATGACACTGCCTCACAAGTACCAAGCAACCTCGCCCGGAAAAGGGAAACCAGTGCCCCCTTCTGGAGCCAGACCCAGGAGGGGAGCACGTCGGCGAGCGTCTGATGGCCGGGCCTTATCCTATGGGGCCCGGCCAGGCACAGCCGGAATTGGTAATGTGGGGTCACCGCCCTGTGGGCTCACCACCTGCAGGGGTCGGCATCGGAGTCCGGTGCTTTGCCCAACGGTCAGTGGGCAAAGGCAGGGATCCGGGCCCACTGATCCTCGGCATCGCAGACTGGTTCTGGGGACGTGGAACGTCACCTCTCTGGTGGGGAAGGAACCGGAGCTGGTGCGGGAGGCGGAGTGGTACCAACTAGATATAGTTGGGCTCACCTCCATGCACAGCACTGGTTCCGGAACCAAACTCCTGGAGAGGGGCTGGACTCTGTTCTTTTCTGGAGTTGCTCAGGATGAGAGGCGCCGGGCAGGTGTGGGGATACTCACAAGCCACCAGCTGAGTGCCACTGTGTTGGAGTGCCACCCGGGGAATGAGAGGGTCGCCTCTTTGCGACTACATGTCGCTGGGGGGAAAACTCTGACTGTCGTTTCTGCTTATGCACATGAAGGAGTATCCGGCCTTCTTGGAGTCACTGGGCAGCTTCCTGGAAAGGGTGCCGCCCGGAGACTTCAACGCTCACGTGGGCAACAACGGAGAAACCTGGAAGGGGGTGATTGGGAGGAATGGCCTGCCTGATCTTAACCCGAGCGGTGTCTTGTTATTGGACTTCTGTGCTGGTCATGGATTGTCCATAACGAACACCATGTTCGAGCATAGGGTAGCTCATAAGTGTACTTGGTACCAGAGCACCTTAGGCCAAAGATTGATGATCAACTTTGTGGTCGTATCATCAGACCTGCGGCCGTATGTCTTGGACACTCGAGTGAAGAAAGGAGCAGAGCTGTCAACTGATCACCACCTGGTGGTGAGTTTGATCAAATGGCCGGGGAGGCTGCTAGACAGACCCGGTAAATCCAAACGTGTAGTGAGGGTGAACTGGGAAAATCTGGCGGAGGCCCCCGTCCGCGAGGTCTCCAACTCCCACCTCTGGAGGAACTTCTCACACATCTCGGGGGAGGCTGGGGACATGGAGTGCGAGTGGGCCATGTTCAAAGCCTCCATTGCAGATGCAGCAAGCAGGAGCTGTAGAAGGTCATCGGTGCCTGTTGGGGCTGCAACCCAAGAGGCCGTCAAACTGAAGAAGGAGCCTTTCGGGTTTGGCTGGCCCGGGGGTCCCCTGAAGCAGCAGACAGGTTCGGGGAGGCTATGGAGAAGGACTTTTGGTTGGCGTCGAGGAAGTTCTGGTAAACCATCCGACGACTCTGAAAGGGAAAGCAGGGCTTGTCTCAGGCTGTTTTCAGCTGGGGAGGAGAACTGCTGACCCGGACTGGGGATGTTGTCGGGCAGTGGAAAGAGCACTTTGAGGAACTCCTGAACCCGAACAACACGTCCTCTGTGGAAGAGGCAGAGCCTGAAGACTCTAGATGCCTCCTGGGCGCCTCCCTTCGGAGGTTTTCCGGGCTCGTCCAACTCGGCGGAGACCCCGAGGTAGACCCAGAACCCGCTGGAGAGATTATATATCTCTCCTGGCCTGGGAACGCCTCGGGATCCCCCAGGAGGAGCTGGAATGCGTTGCTGGGGAGAGGGACGCCTGGAATACCCAGTTTAGCCTACTGCCACCGCGATCCAACTCCGGATAAGCGGGTGAAAATGGATGGATGGATGGAGAATAAACTGTATAAGATACAGTACTGTGCAAAAGTTTCAGGCAGGTGTGAAAAAATGCTGTAAAATAAGAATGCTTTCAAAAATAGAAATGTTAATAGTTTATTTTCATCAATTAACAAAATGCATGAAAGGAAGAAGTGAATGAAAGGAAGAAAAATCAAAATCAAATCAATATTTCGTGTGACCACCCTTTGCCTTCAAAACAGCATCAATTCCTCTAGGTATACTTGCACACAGTTTTTGAAGGAATTTGGCTGGTAGGTTGTTCCAAACATCTTGGAGAACTAACCACAGTTCTACTGTGGATTTTGACAGCCTCAAAAGCTTCTGTCTCTTGGGGTGTCTTGGTGGCGCAGCCTGCAGAGCACTGACCGCATGCTCATTATGAGCCGTGACGTCAACGGTTCGAATCCGACCGTCTGACAATTTGTCGCATGTCTTTCCCTCTCTCTCGCCCCCATTCTTCCTGTCTCTATATACTGTCCAATAAAGCTGAAAAAGGCCTAAAAAATATCTTTAAAAAAAAAGCTTCTGTCTCTTCATGTGATCCCAGACAGACTGGATGATGTTGAGATCAGGGCTCTGTGGGGGCCATACCATCACTACCAGGACTATGCTGAAGATAGTTCTTAGTGACATTGGCTGTATGTTTGGGGTCGTTGTCCTGCTGCAGAATAAATTTGGGGCCAATCAGATGCCTCCCTGATGGTATTGCATGATGGATAAGTATCTGCCTGTACTTCTCAGCATTAAGGAGACCATTAATTCTGACCAAATCCCCAACTCCATTTGCAGAAATGCAGCCCCAAACTTGCAAGGAACCTCCACCATGCTTCACTGTTGCCTGCTCTCCAGCCCTTCAGGAAACAAACTGCCTTCTGCTACAACCAAATATTTAAATATTTCTGCACCCCAGTTCCTGTGTTTTTGTGCATAGTTGAGTTGCTTGGCCTTGTTTCCACATCGGAGGTATGGCCTTTTGGCTGCAATTCTTTCATGAAGACCACTTCTGACCAGACTTCTCCGCACAGTAGATGGGTGTACCTGGGACCCACTGGTTTCTGCCAATTCTGAGCTGATGGCACTGCTGGACATCTTCCGAATGCGAAGGAAAGTAAGCATAATGTGTCTTTCATCTGCTGCCGACCTCTGCATCTACGGTCCTCAACGTTGCCTGTTTCTTTGTGCTTCTTCAACAGAGCTTGGACAGCACATCTGGGAACACCTGTCTGCCTTAAAATTTCTGCCTGGTAGAGACCTTGCTGATGCAGTATAACTACCTTGTGTCTTGTTGCTGTGCTGTCTTGCCATGGTGTATGACTTCTGACATTAAACTTCTTCAGCAACCTCACCTTGGAAGCAGTGTTTGGCTGTTCCTCACCCAGTTTTAACCCTCCTACACAGCTGTTTCTTTTTCAGTTAATGATTGTGTTTCAACCTACATATTAAATTGATGATCATTAGCTCCTGTTTGGTATAATTTGTTAATTACACACCTGACTATATGCCTACAAAATCTTTGTGCAAGTGTATCTAGAAGAATTGATGCTGGTTTGAAGGCAAAGGGTGGTCATACCAAATTCTTACTTTACAGCATTTTTTTCTCACCTGCCTAAAGCTTTTGCACAGGACTGTATATAAATATATTGTAATATGCAGACTAAGGTTAAAAAATAACTAACGTTAGCCAAAAAGCTATTTGAAAGACAAATGGCCTTTCAGGTTCTAGTCAATGTGTGGTTGCTGTAAAATAGGCCAGGATGCTCGGATACCTGAGCAAGAGTATTGTGTGTAAATCTAAGAAAGCTATACTCACTTTATACAATGCCCTTGTTAGACCACACTGTGTGCAGTTCTGTGGACCGCACTATAACAAAGCTATAGAGGCGCTGGAAAAGGTTCAAAGGGCAACCAGACTGAATCCATGTAAAAAATTATAAAAGTTAGAATAGACTTAAGGATTTAGGGGGGATTTGAATGAGGCTTTTAAATTCATTAAAGGGATTAACAAAGTGAGCTACAGGTGATTTTTCTGGGTGAGTTTGGTTAGCAGAAAGAGAGAGCATAAATGGAAATCAGCAATGGATAAATCCCACACAGTTATTAGGACATATTTCTTCACACAGAGTGGTAACTGTGTGGAACAATTTGCCAGGACATGTAGTGGAGGCAGAAACACTGGTTGTTTTCATGGTAGGAAAATCGAGCATTGCTGCAATTACAGTACATGGCTGAGGCAGGTGTTGGGGCAAAGTTTTTTCATAAAAGCAAGTTTAAGAATGAGGTTTACCCAAAGATTGACATCCCTTTTACTTGTGCAGCATTCTGGTTTATGGTACTGGAATTTCAGCAGTAGGTTTGAGTCCCATGAGAGTTGGGTATTGCTATGTAAATATCCACTTGTGTGAATGGATGTAATGTAAACAATATTTTCCACTTGCAATGGAAAATTAATACATTCTGGATTGTTAATAGGCGGCACGGATGGTGCAGTGGGTAGCACTGCCGCCTCACAGCAAGGAGGTCCTGGGTTCGAATCCCCGTCGGCCAGGGCCTCTCTGTGCGGAGTTTGCATGTTCTCCCCGTGTCTGCGTGGGTTTCCTCCGGGTACTCCGGTTTCCTCCCACAGTCCAAAGACATGCACGTTAGGCTGATTGGAGAGTCTAAATTGCCCGTAGGTATGAGTGTGTGAGTGAATGGTGTGTGTGCCCTGTGATAGACTGGCGACCTGTCCAGGGTGTATTCCTGCCTTTCGCCCAATGTATGCTGGGATAGGCTCCAGCCCCCCTGCGACCCTGATCAGGATAAGCGGGTTCAGATAATGGATGGATGGATGTATTGTTAATTAATTAAGAATGTACGCACATCCATACCTCTTTGATCAGTTGAAATGAGCGGACAGCACAAATTGGTTGGACATTTTTTGGATTACTATAATATATTCTCCTGGTATTCCATCTCTGAATGCTGGTAGTTTCACACTATGATTCAGATCTTGAGAATGGGAGGTAGCTATTAGCTTGTTGCTAATAGCCCTTAACCTCAACCTTATGGGGGCGACATGGCTCAGGCAGTAAGAGCAGTTGTCTGGTAGTCGGAGGGTTGCTGGTTTGATCCCCCGCCCGGGCTGTGTCGAAGTGTCCCTGAGCAAGACACCTAACCCCCAAATGCTCCTGACGAGCTGGTCGGCCCCTTGCATGGCAGCCAATTGCCGTTGGTGTGTGAGTGTGTGTATGAATGGGTGAATGAGAAGCATCAATTGTACAGCGCTTTAGATAAAGGCGCTATATAAATGCCTACCATTTACCATTTGCCAAAATGTTATGCCTGGACTTTACCTCAAACAGGTGGCCATGACTGAACCATATTACTGGTAAATAAAATTCAACCTACGAGCTATGTTTTTATTATAGATGTCAGAATTGAACACAGGAGAGTCAGTATTGAAAACAGAACTACAAGGTTCACAGAAATGGGTGTCGTTGGCAGATTCTACTTGCTGAGTGAATTGTTTTGTGCAGGATTTTGTTTATTGTCTACACAGGTACACATATTGTTCACTGCACAGCAGTGTCCTGGCCATATTCCCATAAAAAATGGATTAATACATCAGTCCTCCTAATCAACCCCTATATCTCATTTACTACATTTAATACTTTGTATTACTACGTAATATACACACACCACACATACTTTGAATTCTCAGGTACTGCAAAAGTGAACCAAGTTCTCAGTTGAGCTTCATTGTTAAATGAAGGTTAATAATAAAACATTCTTAAGGTGGGTAAGAAAATAAATATAGCCTAAAAGCAGGTGTAGGTGATAGAAATAATGAACTAATTTGTGCTTCTATTGCTGTTTATGTTTCTCAGTTGATGCAGGCGAGACCTGAGATATTTTTAGGCCTGCTTGCTGTGAGGAAACTTTCCAGTTTTGATTGTTGGCAGTTTAGTTTACTATTACAGCAAATGAGGGAGAATGCTGTCCTGGTGGGTGACACTGGCATTCTTCTTAGTGGACAACAGCACACTTGTCTTCAGACATCCTGATTGGCCGACAGAAATTTTGTGACTTCTGCTATCTCCAGGGCTATGTGTTGTCATAGCAATGTAGGCACTGTTGATCAATTCTGAGGAGGTAAAATGGGGCAGTCAGCCCGTTGGAGAGGCAGGCCACCGATCTGGGAAAATATCACGTGTGAGAAAGGGAACTTCTGGCTCAAATTAATGATCCATTCAGGGGACAAACCTCACAGCCTGCTGGGAGATATTAAGAAGCAATCTGTCTGGCAGGAGGTAATATGTAACATCTTTGAGCCGTTACCCTGCCTACAATCTTTTAATATCTCCACACCGCTACTACTACTACTACTACTACTACTAGTAAGCACATACAGTGCAGTCCATAAGCATTTGAATGGTGGGACAATTTCTGTTCTTTCGGCTCTGTACTCCAGCGCTTAGAAATTGATTTAAAATGATAGAATGAATATGAGGTCAAAAAGCACTATAATTATAATTATAAAATCGCTTCCTTAGTAAAGGTATACAAAGCTTTCACTATCTAGTCTTGATTCTATGCTTTTTCCTTTGGAGTCTTGTTTGTCAAAATGGCCAGTGCTGGTGCATGTTTGGGATCATTGGCTTGCTATTTCTTTAATAATTGTTATCATACGCCTGCTGGTATCACCACACTCTCTTCTTCAAACCATTAGTCAATTTTACTGGTGTCAGGGAACTGATTAATTGATCAACTTTTTTCATTTATAGGTAATCAATGCCATATAAAGTAGTGATGCATCTAACTGTCTGACTGTATTACTGGGGGTGGGTTGGACTCAATCTCCTTATTGCAGATGTCTCCTTAATAGAAGAAGCCATGCTAAGAGGGGCAATGCCTAACAGCTCAGCACATTGGCTCCTTCCCACTCTCTCTCACAGAGCGTGCTTCCTACAGGAAGAGCCAAAGGCGCAAAGGAAGTGGGCTGAGCTGGTAGAGCACTCCCAGCAATGGATGAATGGTCGAGTGTGATGAAAAATCAGAGTGACATTCACACAAGGCCCCAAAATAAACAGTGTGCTCCCTGTAACGCTCCCCTCAACAGCAGAGGTGGTGGGTGTCCACAGTGCTGTATGAGAGTGTGTGTTTATCTTTTCAGAATATCCTCCCAGACCCACCCCAGAAATCAGGAGCATTTTACTGATGAGTCATCTGCTACTCCAGAAGGTTCCAGCTCAACATGGGTCTTTTTGCTCTATATGGGGCACTCTGTGACTCAGCGAGAGGGAGAGGGAGAGGAAGGGAGGGAGAGAGAAAGAGGCTTAGTTTCAGGAAAGGGGTCAGGCAAAGAACTCAGCATAGGTCTTTTTGCTCTATGTGGGGCACTCTATGACTCAGCAAGAGAGGGAGAGGGAGAGAGCGAGAGAGACTTTGAAAAAAAGGGTCTGTTTTTTGAAAGGGGTCAGTCAAAGAACTACAACCCCTGCCTCCACAGTGGAAATACAATGATGTGGAACTAAATCAATCCCATAAAGATATGAGGCATATGGTCACGTGAATTAGGTCAAATAACTGCAGTGCGCATTGTGAGAGATGTATAGGAATTGACACGGCTGTGGCAGTTGAGCACTCCCTCTCCGCATTGTTGAATGCAGCTGGTCTTTGCAGTAAAATGGTGTGGGCCAGAAGCTCTGGGCAAACAATCAGGAGATGTGCCTTAAAAGTTAACACGCTTACACATCAGCCGAATTAAACATTTGATCTGTATCAGCTGGATATTTGGTCAGGGATAAACATTTAGAAAAACATAGTTTCAGTTTTATTTTGCACTTTGTTATATTACAAACATGTATTTTTATTTTAAATGTTATTTAAATAGCCTGTAACGGATGGCCAGAAATAATTGTCAGAAGGCAAACCAGTGACACACAATGCATTAGGATCTCATCTTCGTTATTTTTTCGAAAGCATGAATAGATAAATAAATAATATACTGACACAGAACGTGGTCAGTAAGACAAGTTCATGAACTAAGACGTTAAAAACAAAATAAACACGGGGGACACTGTGAATATAGTACATAAATTAGACACCAAGCTATGTTAAGTGAACCATAATACAACAAAAGGGAACATCATATGTTACATTTAAGAGATATAAAAGTGGCAATTACTACATTAAAATTAAATACGAAAGATGCGGAAGAGGGGCGGCACGGATGGTGCAGTGGGTAGCACTGCCGCCTCACAGCAAGGAGGTCCTGGGTTCGAATCCCCGTCAGCCGGGGCCTCTCTGTGCGGAGTTTGCATGTTCTCCCTGTGTCTGCGTGGGTTTCCTCTGGGTACTCCGGTTTCCTCCCACAGTCCAAAGACATGCACGTTAGGCTGATTGGAGAGTCTAAATTGCCCGTAGGTATGAGTGTGTGAGTGAATGGTGTGTGTGCCCTGCGATGGACTGGCGACCTGTCCAGGGTGTATTCCTGCCTTTCGCCCAATGTATGCTGGGATAGGCTCCAGCCCCCCTGCGACCCTGATCAGGATAAGCGGGTTCAGATAATGGATGGATGGATGGATGCGGAAGAGGTTTATCTGGGATCTATAAAGCTTAGGCTAACTCCAACAATACATTTTGTCTTGTGCTGCCGTCTTGTGGTCAAATTCCGTATTACGTTTAACGCAAAGGGTAAATTATCTGCTTTTATGTAGAACGAAATGCACACCTTACCTTATATTCGTTTTTACATTCACATTTTTAGCCACACCATGCGAAATTATTCAAGAGAACCCAAAAATACATCGCTGAAACTTCTAGTACATCGTTACACAATTTCAGGAAGACAAACACTCGCCTGTTTGATAAATTTAAGAGAACTGACCGTCAGAATACGAGTAGGGCCTACGTGTTTAATCCTTTTCTGCATGGTGAGGGAACCAATAGAAATACCGCGCTCCCCCCAACACACACGCTCTCTCTCTCTACAGTTGTTTTTATTATTTTGCACATTGCTTGGTGTAACTTCGCAGCTCAATAGCTGGGTTGTATATTAGTTACTTCACCACATATAAAGGACAGCGCATATGCTACATGAAATAACCATTTCCAAACAACGTAGACCTAGGCTACCTCCGCAAATCGAACATTCATTGGTAAACAAAATACTTTTTAAAACAAAGTAAAACACATTAAACGCGATGCTGTGATGACACTTTCCTTTTACGGCTGTTTTCTCACTTAGAACAAAATTAAAATAAAAATCTGGGAAACTTAAACGTGGGAGAAATGTTAGCGGGGGCCCCAAAGACGGTAATTAAACAGGCTCTGACAGCTTTTAAACAAGCATGCGTTGACACTGCTCAGCAGAGGTTTACGAATTGTGGATTAGAAAAAAAGCTTTATCCCTCTGAAAATGGAGAGAAGACAATTTACTGACGCCTACACAGGCTCCCGAGCGCCATCAGTTTCACGCAATGTTAACCGAAGATGACGACTCGTCCGCCAGTCCCACTCTGCTCAGCGGCGCGTTCCCTCCCACCGCATCTGAAGCGGCCCACAGTTGGTCTCTCGCCACGGCGACCTATGTGCGACATCCCGGAGGAGGCAGTAATGTAGGACTAGTGCTCCTTCCGCCGTGGGCGTTCAGTGGGGTGCTTATCGGCACGGTTTTAGAGACAAAGCCGGCCTAAGTGCGTTTGTGAGAGCGCAGAAAACAGACACATCTACGTAAGAGTGAGTCATTACATAGTTTCAAAATGTGTAAATATGATGCACATGATAATGAACTGTGAAGACCACAAGTTTACCTACAGAGACCTATTTTCTGGCCTTGTAATCTTTTCCTCCTGAAGTGCTGTGACAGCTCCTAGATCACGAAAGACTCGACAATGAAATGTAGGCTGTGTGATACGCATGGCATAGAATTTGGCCTACACTCAGTGAGCACTTTATTAGGTATTTATAGACTTATTTTTTAGACGTATTGGTCTTCTGCTGCTGTAGCCAATCCTCTCAGAGGTTATTTGCGTTACTGTTACCTTCCTGTCAGCTTCGACCAGTCTGGCCATTCTGTTCCGACAAGCCGTTTTCGCCTGCAGAAATGCTGCTCACTGGATGTTTTTTGTTTTTTTCCACCATTCTGTTGTGTATGAAAATCACAGGATATCGGCAGTTTTTTGAGACACTGAAACCTGGCACCAACATTCATTCCACGGTCACAGTCACTTAGATCACATGCCTTCCCCATTCTGACATTTGGCCTGAAAAACAGCTGAACCTCTTGACCATGTCTGCATGCTTTTATGCATTTAGTTCTGCCACATGAGTGGCCGGTTAAATATTTAAGAAGCTGGTAGACAAGTCTACCTAATAAATTGCTCACTGAGTGTATATGGGCTATTAGGCACAGTGCCGGACTTAGCTCTACCTCCACTGTTTTATAGCAAGTTCATTAACTGAAAACACCATGAAAACCGTTCACAAAATCAGAAGTGGAAAGTCCAGTACAAGTCTTGCCATGTGATTCTGCCACCCGTGAACTCAGCTGTTTCCATCAATTAGGCTAGTTCTATCTCCTGGAGAATTGTACAAAATAACAAATCTAGGCGATTGGAACAAATATTGGAGGGAAGGTGCAACACAAAATAAATCTGAAATTGAAGCAAACATCAAAAAAAAAAAAAAAAAAAAAAAAATTATACAAGCTTCCTGTTTGCTTACAATGAGCATCAATTCACATAAATGATTATCTGCCTATTCATGTTCGCGCAACTTCATATTAGTAACTGTTACCTCCGTTTTTCGAAAAGCATGCTGAGAATGTAGGCTACCAATTGCAAATTGCAACTTTCCATCAGGATTTAGATCAGCGCACTCCTGACTATCCAAATAGCATAGCAACATTCATATTCAAAAGCCGGGTGGAATGAAGAGTGGCAATTTATGGCTAGGGACTGGTTTGCAACAGTAGCTTCGGACGCATCTGCGCTTCGCTTACTCAATGATCCCATTTCAGCCACTATAGTGGACTAATAAATACAATTTGACATTCGACACTGGTAGATGGTCCACGTTCCTGACAGCCGGGATGGAGGGGATGCCCTATCCCTGCTTTAAACCATATTCCGTGTGCACTCCTTACTGTTTAGAAGGCTACTTTCGCAGTTGACACACTTGGCGTTATCCACGGCTGTAATCTGAGGCTTGTGTTCCATCCTTCATGCAGAATTTCCAGCTATGCAAATGTGCTGCATGTGCTTTTTCGTCAACGGAGGCCTACATATGACTGCACAGGGGGAAATCACACGGTCGTCTCAACAAATTAACATTTCAAAGGGCCTGAATAATATCGATCAACTGTTTAATATTGAATAAACATATTTCCTAGTGCAATAACAACCTGACAACACGCTGGCCACTATTAGAAACTATATGATCTTGTCTGGTTACTTTCCATAGATTAAATACATGAGTGAGGTGTGCTGTACAGATTTTCTTCAACCCACAGAACGAACGGAAACTTTCTTAATCTTTCCAGCAGACTTCTCAGAAGTTGTGTTGGTCGGTCAAGCTTAAATTCTTGTCGAGTTTTTTTTTGACGAGATTATAGATGCTTATCTTGTGTGCCACTAATGGTAAAGATGCTTGTTAAAACTATTAGTTCACTAAACACAGATATTTGTATTACGTTTTTTTCCATTATATATTCAAGAATTTGCAGCTGGGCTGTGCAGTTACCCTTTGAAGGGCAGGTGCTCAAAGCAAGAAGAGGTAGCCCTTGAACCTGTCTGGCCATTCTCTGCTGCTGAGGTAGCCCTTGAACCAGTCTGGCCATTCTCCTCTGACCTCTCTAATTAACAAGGCATTTTTGCCCACAGAACTGCCATTCATTTGATGCTTTTTTTTTCTTTGTTTTTCACACCAGTCTATGTGACCTGTAGAGTCTGTTGTGCATGGAAATCCCAGGAGATCAGCAGTTTCTGAGACACTCAAATCACCCCACCTGGAACCAACAATCATTCCACGGTGAAAGTTACTTAGATCACATTTCTTCCCCATTCTGATGTTTGGTCTGAACAACACCTGAACCTCTTGACCATGTATGCACACTTATATGCATTGAGTTACTGCCACATGATTGGCTAATTAGATATTTGCAGTAATGTAGAAAAAAGCATACATAAAAAGTACTCCACCATCAGATCTCAAAAAATAAAGTTTAATGTTTATGCGCTGTATAACAAATTAAATAAATTAGTGTTTACAAAACAACAGGTGCATAACCTAACAGATTATTTTTATTTCACTCATAACACAGACAGAAATTCTACTGACGATGCATTGGAATGAACAGGCATGGGAATGCTTGAGTATTAACAGAAATGCACAACTTTGAAATAAGCCACAGCACGAATATGATGAACCAACAGGTGGAATAGTTACAACATAGGACAAGGTTTCACATCCAGATAACACCTTTTAAGAAACATAATTGAAGCCTGCATATTTGTGGTATTACTGTAGATGTGGGACAAGGCCTCTTTTGACAACAAATTGCCTGTTACTAAAATGGTTTTGTTAGACTAAAAACTCACAATTTAACATTTCCCCATTCAAGCAAATTAAAATCTTCTTTAAAAGCCCAACATCATTCTTCAAAATCAGCGGGGGCAGTTTGGAATTTACATGTCTGAAGATGTGGTCCAGCGAAAGAAGCTCAACTGACTTCTTATCACGGTATGAAGTACAATATTAACAACAATAAAGGTGCAATTTGCTTGTGGGGGTTTAGATCAACTTTTGGTTCTAAATAAACCCTTATTTTTGTTAACAAAGATTTGCATACTAAAACAGAGGCTTTTCTTATTCCAAAATATAAAATTAATTACACCTAGAACTTTTTTTTACACGTAGTCCCGAAAGGATATTGCACATATTTTAGAATGACCGAGTCAATCAGTGTTACTGAGTATTGTGAGATCTGGTTTTATATTACAGTGAATAGGTGAGTTTAAACTGGTAAGTGAAGGAATGTCTTAGTGGAATCTGAATATGAACTGAGTATGTACTTTCCACCGCTTAGGAGTGGAAAGTACAAACCTACAACAATATGTAAAATGGGTGGTGCTACTGAATGATTGTCACTTCAACTATAACTATTTTGGCAGTTCTTAGTGACTTGGAAGCATGAGAAACACTGGAAATCCTAGACCGATTCTAACATGTAAAACTGCATTTGGAATCATCAACTGGTGCACGTCGGCTACAGGTTACCTTAAACATCAGTATGAACTAGGACTACAGATATGCAACACAGACATATTTCACAACACACCACCCAGGCGGTGGGACAACTAGACACTCTCACAGAGTTTCTGAACGACTGCTATTCCATATTGCTCTTCTAACAAATAAATAATATCGAAATCAACGCATTAACATACAGGGTGGAGTGATCAAGTAACAAAACTGCCTTTTCAGATCAAGATATTATTATTGTTATTATTATTATTGTTATTATTTACAGGATTATGTATCCCTCAATATACTTTGAATTTTAACATCAGATTTTAAAATAGCTTTTCCTTGTTTAAAAGAACAAGGAATGTCCTTGTTCCAACACTTGGAAGGACCTGCTATGAAACGAGCTGCTGTCTAAAGACAGGTCGTGCTTGGTCTGCAGTTCAGAAGATAGCCAGCATGTCTCCTCACTCGCATCTCCTGGCTGCCTCTAGCACTGCAGCCTGAAGTGCGCTGTTCCTGATAGCTAAATTCCAGAACGCAGCGTGTCAAATGGGACCGTTTACGCATAAAACGCGCGCAGCGACTCCCTCGTTTTGTGCGGAAACATTTTTTTTTTTTACCGCATTCTTCTCTTTATACACATGACGCTTAAAAAAGAACTTACACAGCACTTTTCCGAAAAATAACATATGTACAAAAGGACTGCTGGGCTCTTCCCCGTCACACAGACAAGAACAGAGGGAGAGAGAGAAAGAGAGAGCACACATTTCCTCCGGCGTTGGCGAATGTTTCCAAGTGTTTTGGCCAAAAAAACGAGAAAAAGAACACCATTTTTTTCTGAGGCAACATTGGTTATTAAGGCTCTACTGTAGCTGTGCTTGCTTAGTATTCACTAATGAACAAAATGTGTTTGTAAGAAAGGAGGAGGAGGAGGATGAAGGCTGGGCTGTTATCTGGAGTCCTCCGGCTCGGCTTTGATGGATTTTCGCTCTGAGAGGTTGAGCGCCGAGTGGTCGGTCCCGTTCCTGTTTTCGGTTTTCCGCGTTTCTGTGATGAGAAACAGAAATGGACCGTGAGGCCCGGTCGCTCGGGAAGTCGGGCTGGAGACTTGCTCACAGTATGTAGGTCAACACCATGCACCAAGCCCCATGATATGCAGCTGTGCTTACAATAAAATATGCAATTTACATGGAGTAACATGGATGTGTTTAGCCAAAGCTAAAGCGAATGACTCTAGAGCTTACATGTTTTAATTAACAAGCACACTCAGAAATAAAGTGACAGTGGAGGTACGTTTTTGTTCTTCAAGGATCAAATTTCCCAAATGTACCCTGAAAGTACAGTAAAGTTCTCTTTGGGAACAAATGAGTTGGGTACAAGTTCTGAGCAAAAAAGGTACAAATTGCACACATCTTCCCCTTTTCCACTGTAGAGCTGGTCAGACAATACGATACAGAAATAAGCTTCACTAACTCAGCCAACCAGTCATAGACCAACTGCAGGCAGTGGGAGGGGCTAACCTGTGGTAGGCATGGCTGCTTCGCCAGTAGAGTGGCGCCTCTTTAGCTCATTGGCCAGTTGCTTCCCCAAGGGCGTGTCCCCATCAAGCATTGCGTTCCTTTGTCCGGGCACCCGTAGGTTCAGTGGACTTTCTGCTGGAGGGGGCGGGGTGTAGGGGGAGGATACCGCATGTTAACATTGGTCATTTCTTGACATGCATTCACATCACCATCACATGTCTCTGAATAGCCTATAGCCTGGTGGCTAAGGTGCTTGACTGGGACCTAGAAGGTGGTTCAAGCCCCAGTGTAGTCACAAAAAATCAAATTGGCCCCTGCTCACACTAATCAACTGTACTGTAAGTAGCTTTGGATAAAAGCTAAATTTTTGAAAAAACAAACAAACAAAAAAACTGTCGATTGCATTCATATATTAATCATGCAACACCGAAGAGCTTATGTATTTTTAGTTTTGTCAAATAAAATAATATAATATGTTCAAATTAATATAACAGGAAAAACAGTGACGATAAATGCAGGAAACAGATGAAAAATGTATTTTATTTCATCAGAGGAGAGGGCTCTGTCATCCAAAACAATTATATATTTGATCCAGGCCTGATCACACATTTGTACCAGTCACACTGCTGCTTCCTCTCTGTTACACACCTGCGGCTCTCACTCTGCCACACCTGCTCTCACATATTGAATGTCTGCCACACTTTGGAGATGCCCAAACAGCTCCCAGCTGGCTGTTCACAGCTGCTAATTTTAGCTATCAAAACCAATGCGTAATTTTCCCTATCAACGTTCAGAGCTTCTATTTGCTTAGAGCAGGGGTGCACAACAAGGGCTGATCCGTTTCAGGATTTCGTGCCAGCTTCTGGTCTTAATTATTTAATTGACTCTATCATGTCTCAACTGACATGTGCATGAGTACAGGCTACAGCTGCAGACTGGAAGTGTATCCTAATGATTTTACTGTGCTCAAGTACAGGCTTGAACCAGGGTAATTTATAGATCTGTCAGCAAATAAAAAACAAGCCAATTGGTTGGACCAACAACCAGTACGTGGACCGGCCCTCGAGGACCGGAGTTGTTCACCCCTGGCTGAGAGGTAGGGTGTCCTCCCTTTTGAGCGGTCAGACCGTACCTTGCTGGTCGGCAGTCTTGTCCGCGGAGACGCCGTTGGTCCGGTGCTGGTCGACGGCGCGGTGTTTGAAAGCGGCCGCGGGGATCCTCCAGTCCAGGAGCTGTAGCCTTTCCTGCGCCGCGGCATCGTGCAGTATCTCCATCTGTCGGGAGAGTAGCCTCTCCAGCTGGACCTGCCGCGGGGCAACGGTCAAAGAGTCAATTCAGCGGGCTGACCTTAGCTCAGGAGGTAAGAGCAGTCGCCTGGCAGTGGCAGGGTTAATTAGAAGTATCAATTGTACAGCGCTTTGGATAAAGGTGCTATATAAATGCCAACCATTTACCACAAATTTTTATTTAATAATAAGAAGGTCAGAGAGGATAGTACTTTTTAACGAACTAGGCAATGTTTTAAACATTGTTAATGTTGATGACACAAGCATACTGTTCAGTTCACTATTCTAGTTCAGAATAATGAAGAGCCTCACCCCCTCGATCAGCTCTATACTGAACATGGTTTGACCGGCTCAAGCTGTGTTTTGAAACAGCTGGTAGCTGGTTGGCCTGTTAGACCAGCTCTATACTCAACATGGTATGACCAGCTCAAGCTATGTTTTGAAACAGCTGGTAGCTGGTATTTCAAGCTGGTCATAGCTGGATTTTAAACCAAGGTTAACTGGCATTCTGAGACAACACAACTTAGCTAATGTGTCTTCAGGTTTCTGGCTATTGTTTCTTTTGTGCGTGGAGCCAAGGACAGTCGAGAAATAGGGTCAGAATGGAAGAGGTGGGTCAGAGAACGGTCTCAATACTGGGTCGGTAAAATGGAGCACGCAGTTGTCTGTCACTGACAGCTGTGCAGAATTGGGCTGGGCATCGCTCAGAAACGAGGCGTGAATGAGGTGTGATGGAGCTTTGGTTCACACCCAGGGCACTTCCACAAAGCCTGCTGGTTTCTGCTGTTTCTCAGCACGTAATCGGCCAGTTAAAGTGGCTGATTTTACAGTTCCACCTCGCCTTGGTTACTTGGGACAGAATCAGTTGCTGGTTTTTGAGTGAAAATAAAAAATGAGTGGACCTTGCAGCTCTCCGGGACCCCAAAACGTCAAATCTCACACACCAATCTCATTATCGCATGCATCGCTTCCAAAATCTTGCACATTAACATTAATGATTGACATTTATCAAAGTGACATTTATCTGTGTGAGTCAAGTGGCCAGTCACACACTTTACAACAAATTATACAGCACATTTAAATCTTGTCTGAAAGATAATCCATACACTATTGTTTGAATGTTTCCACACCAATGATGTGTTTCGAGCTCTCAATACCTCTGCGATTTTATTGCTTCCTAATGATTTGCCAAACAATAATGGTTAGCAGCTAGACACATCTAGTAGGCTATGAACAAACTACCTTGGGATATAATTACTTCTTGTCTGATTATGTCAAAATAACTCAACAAGAACCTCTGAATGCAAAAACACATAATAATACACATTGTATAATAATACGGATACATAATAAAGATTAGGATAAATACTTGCAAATTGTAGAAGTAATTCAGACCAGACTTCAGCGTGTTTCGGAAGATTGAACACTATTTTCAGTGTGTGTCTTGCCGTTCGGAGCACAGCAAAGTGAGAAAATTCATACACACTGTAATGTATTAATTAGCAGGTATAACAGGTGGCTAGTGGGCCTTCTAGGGATAATACCTGTAATTTGAACCGCTTGCCACTTAATTAATGTGTGCATCTTTTACTGACATTAGCGTGGGTGAATGAGCTAGATACTTGTTAGATGAAATGTAACAGTACCCAAAAATGATCCCAGCAGAGTAAAGAAATCAAATAGTAATTCTGAATTGTATTCTAAGATGACATCAATCATGACTAGGGTTCATTCCAATGAAGTGAATTCAGGATATTCTTGACTAGAAAGTCAATTAATTCAATTTATTTGAAGGATGCTAAAAGCAACACACCAGAAACAAACTTTCAACTGTAGAGTGACATCCTGCCACTAATGTTACAGGGACCTAATGATCCTCCCCTTCCTCAACTGCATAAAAAATAAACAAACAAACTACTGTCATCAACATTAAATATACTGAATATGCACCTCTCTCTTTCTTATTATCCAATATACTTACTGTGGATTCTACAAACAACAACCGAAGCCATCTCACAAAGGAAATGGCCACTGGATTTGTTCCAGTGTTACTGCCTATGATACTGTACTATCCTGAGTTTTTTTCTGTGTGACAACACAGAACAGAAAGCAGCAACTGTTGTCCCACTGAATGCCACCGAAACTGCAGTTCCCATGAAGCTCAGTCCTGCATACAGCAGTGCACTGTGGGAAAGCTTGGCCAAGCTCTGCTGCTTGGTTATCGTAGGATCTTCCAAGAGTGGCACACTCCTGTACTTGCGCACCCATGTTCTTATAGGCTTAACATACAAGCGCACCAACAAGTCAACTACTTAGAATTTGAGAACATAAAATCTGTTAACTTGTGATATAATATAACGTCAAGACTCTTCTGACTGTAACAAGAAAAGCATCAGGTGCAGGTTAGTGCCAGTTAGCTAACTAGCTATGTTATAGCACAAAAACGTATATGTTGGATTAGCTGTATTGATAAATAAAATAAAATTTGCGGCACACTTGATCACATGAGCGTTAACTTCCGCACTTGATTTATGTACTAGCTAGTCCGCAAGTAACTCACGCTCGAGAAGACTGTCGGACGGAAGGACTATCTAAAAGGTCTCCCCTGCATTCCCCGTCATAAATACCTGGAGGTTTCGGCTCAGAGTCTCCTCCCCTTTCAACTTGGCGTGGGCTAGTTGCTCCCGCAACGTCTCCTGCCGCATGTGATTGGCCTGCAGCGCCTCCTGGAGGTCAAAAAGCCCCTCCTACAGGACGACACGGGCGAATGAAATTAATAAGCTCACTGTTACAATCAAAGAGCTTTATGGACCATGATAACAACAACTACAACAACAACAATAACAGACATGGCAGCACCCAGAAAAATGTCCGGTATATTTCTCTCGTTGTCAAGGCGGCGATACCGCACAGTCGAGAGCTGACGTCATCGGTTTGATTGTTTGTTAAATCCCTTCGGTGTCAGTTTGACATTCACACCCTCAACTGCGCCCTCTCAAGGCTCTCTGAGTCATCACTCCCGTTTACCCTTTCAGACGCGGTAGTGAGAGGACAGGAGGCCGAGATTAAACGAACTGCACGGCACTGTCCTCATTCTTAACTCGACCGATGAAGCAGTTTTTACAGTTCGACACCAAGATTGATATTCATCAAAGATAATAAGTAACAAGGTGGTGCCTCTCTCTCTCTGCTATGAGAAACTGTCATATTTTTCCTTTCAGCAAAACCCCTGACTTTAACCTTTTTTTATCACTGGAATTTTGTTGACAGGTGTACAATTACAGGGCCAGAATCATTTCACCCATATGATGTTTGTTTTCTAGGAGTTGGTTAAACTGGTCATCCATTGGTGAGTGTTTGCTAAACCCAGCCAATGAGAGTGAGAGCAGGGTGTGATGACTTCACCATGCTGTTCCTCCAACTCGGAAACCTGCAGGCGGTGTCGAGTGAGTGTGTGTGTGTGTGTTTGTGTGTGTGTGAGTCACTGTCTGTGTGTGTGTGTGTGTTTGTGAAAGTGTGTGTGTATGTATGAGATATGACAAAATATATTCAAATGCAGATGTGCGTATGCATGTGTGATATGTGAATGTGGGTGTGTGTGTCCCTGTGTGTGGGTGAGCTTGAGTTTGAGACTGAGCGAGAATGAAACAGTATCTGCGTGTGTGCTTGTGTGTGCGCATTTGCTCATCCCACTTGTGTCGACTGCAAAATTGCATGGGCGTGGGTGATTCCAAGTGCGCCCACTTAATGATGTCATATGTACCTCAGGACTATGGGTAGGTGCGCAACTGATTGCATTTGGGCTTTTCTTTCTCTGAGAGTGGGCGGACTGATAATGGCATGTGCGTGCAGAGGGTGGGGTTACAGGGAGATGGGGGGTGGCGGTGGTGGGTGGGAGGGGGAGGGGGTGGTTATTTAAAGACAGTCCTTCATTAACTGAAAGGCCTCAGAGACTACAAACATATCAAGTGTTTTCACACAGGAAGTCTGCAGTACACAACCATTAAGGGAGCACTGGACAGCCACCCTATCAGAGATTCAATGAATATTTGTCCTATGAGTTCAAGTATATGCATTTAAAGCACCATAAAAAGGGGTTCCACTTTGGATGGCATGAGAAATCTAAATTTTCTTTAAATAGTTTTTCTGCTTGGATGCTATATGTATGCAAAAGACAAATAAAACAATTGCACAAAAGAGTAATCCTTAACACACTTAAAGTGCCGCCAGGGAACCAATAACTTTTTTAAAGCTGTAATTAAAACTGTGGCTGCCAATCAATAGCCTACTTAAATAATCACTATCACAAAGACACAGACAAAATGTCCATAAATACAATATGCAAATTTAATGAAATTATTTGAGCAGAACATGTGAGTAAACCATCCACCTTTGAACTCTCCTATGTCCCTGAGACTGGTAGAGAGGGGATACTGATTAACAACCGCAGGATATCTGGAGCTGCCTGTCTGAGACTGGAACAACATGATGTAGAGAGCTTCCAAGTAATAGCGATCACACTTGGAGAACTATCAAATCGGCTACAAGGCTACTAATGGAAAGTTGCCACAAGCAACTTGGGGAACAAAACAAAAGGCCTTTTTAGATCCTAAAATATAAACAATTAGAGTTTTGTGGGAAAGAGGTTCCATTAATATGACTTGATAATGATATTCCAGCTCACACACTCAAAAGTACTATTTTGTAAAGCTTGTTTGTTGATTTTTGAACAAAGACGGTGAGAATGTGTTTCTTATCGCTTTGACCAGAGTATTGCTCTGTCATAGACAACACTGCAGCTTCCTTTGCACCATTAAAGGATTCCCAATGGATACGCCCCCACCTCTACCGCACACCAATCAGAAGCAGCTATTCAAACAAAGAAGGTCTAAAGGCCCATCCCCTGTCAAACTCCAATCCTCTTCTTCCGAATTTAGCTGTTTCCCGTCTCGGAATATGTGAATATATGCAAGTGCGTGTGTATATGTGCATGCGTGTCGAAGCGTGTGTGTACATCAGTATTAACGCAGCATCCTTTGAGTTCAGACTTTGCTTGTCGAGCAGTTTGCAAAGTGCTTTTTTTGAGAAAAGCATACAAGACACAAAGGAAAACTCTGCTGGCTAAAAGTACGTAATCTTCCGAAAGCTAAATTATTTCACCGTTTTGTTCAGCAAATATTCGCAGGACACAGGTGTTTAAACACAGCGGCAAAGAACATTAATCGTTTTCCAAGATCTATACTCATCAATAAAACACTTAATTATCTTACTCTCACAAATTATTATGAGTATATGAGTCTCCAAGGGCAACCGCATTGACCTGTGACAGCTGAGCCATCATCTCATCTCTGCACATAGATATACTGAAGAGATGTCCCTACCTCTGTTTTTATCCTCTTCGGAGATGGCTCATCCCTGTCTCCGCATCGAGATCTGGAGAAAGAGAGAGAAACAGAACTGCTGGATCCATTCGTTTCACAGCCATTCAATCACCCTAGATGCTCCTGAAACACAATGCTTGCATAGCAGCATGACTCAAGAAGGCCATGAAGGCTCGCTCAAGGGAAAAATCATTCTTCATTCATTTCAAGAGAGAAAGTGCGTAGCACGCACACGCATCGTCTGTGCTTTGGCAAAAAGAGTCAAAGTTTTTGAAGCCAATAAAGCAAACACAAACGGTGAAATTTGAAATAGGAAGGAAGAAGAAGAAACAGAGCGAGATGAAAAGGGAGAGGGAGGAAAAGCAGCGCATTTAACCTGCCGCTACAAACAAAAGAAAATAACAGCAGGATGCTGGTGGTGCTGTGTGTAGGTAAACTTTAACAAGAGCAGATCTCTTTCTCCTGATCAGCATGAATCATATGTCTAGCCTTAAGCAACAAATATTAATCCCCCCATGGACTGGGACCAGAGGAAAACAGTTCAAGCTAGGTTTTGAAACATCTGGTAGCTGGTTGACCGGTTCAGACCAGCTCCATACTCAACATGGTTTGACCAGCTCAAGCTATGTTGCGAAACAGCTGCTAGCTTGTAATTTCCAGCTGGTCACAGCTGGATTTTACACCAGGGTAGTGATGAAGCTCACAGAGCAGGATGTGAAGATCACCGTGTCCCTTACCTGCTGGTCCTGTATGTGTATTTGTAGGTGACCTCGCGGGAGATCTGTCGAGCCAGACCAAAGAGTTCATCTCTTCGGGTCAAGAGAGCCATGTCCCTCATGCACAGCTGTGCTGCAGCCTCGTTCACCGTGAGCTGTGGGGAGAAGAGCCCGGGGGAAACATGTTTAATGAGCCACTTACACGTGTCAGCACCGCAGCCAATTACCTGCACTCCTACGTTAAACGGGTCGCCTGTTATTACGGTAGACCCCCCATCGGTATTGCAGCAATATGCGGCAAAAGCTTAACTTTGGCAAAAGGGACTTTTCAGCACGCAGTATTTGACTATAACCCTTTAACCTCCTCACCAAGAAGAGAGCAATGGAAAAAATGATGATGTGCTGTACCTAACAGTCGAACAGAACATTAACCCTTTCAGTCCCACGAGTGCCATCTGGCACTCTCGATGTTATACCTTCTCAAAATGACTGCTATGCTATTGTTTTGAGCCCCTATTAAAACCTTACTTGGGATTTGGGTGGAGCCACTTCATATTGGGCTAAAGGGTTTAAGTGCAATTAAAATGGCCGCCGTCGTCACGCGCACACAGCAGGCTAGCCGCCCTCACCTCGTGCAGCGTCAGGTGCTTGCCGTCCTTCCTCTTGGAGTCGAATCGGCCGTAGATGGCGCTGTACTTGCGCACCTCCTCCTCCCGGCGGGGGTCGTCGTCGCTCATGTCGAAGATGTGCCCAATCATCCTGGCCAGCTTCTTGTTTCCCCGCAGCTGCTCCCTGGCTTCGGCCGAGTCCGCCCGAGGCAGCGCCCTGGCCATCCTGTCCACGCACTCCGCCACCGACTGCACCGCCGCCGCATCCAGGGCCTCCAATCCCTCGCGGGGGGACGCGGGTGACCCCAGCTCAGCCGGCGACAGGCTCTGCTCACTGTCAGGCCCCGGGGCCCCCCAGAAGCGAGGCTCGGGGCCGCTCTGCAGGGGCGACCCGCCCGGGTGGGCTGGGGCGCTGCCCGTCTCGGTTTTGGCGGGGTCCACGCAGGCAGCCGCCACGCACTTGGGCACCTTGACGGTCGGTTCGCGGGGGGAGCCCTCGGGCAGCTTGTAGACGGGGATGCTGCAGACGGGCAGGGAGGTGAGCGGCTGGTTGAAGAGGGTGGGGTTGGTCACCCAGTCTCGCAGCGCTTTCTGGAGCCGACGCACGTGCAGCGGCTTGCTGGCCATGCCCACCAGCGCCATGATCTCCAGGAACTCGTCCTCGCCTGCCTCGCACAGCTGCTGCACGTCGTCGCCGCCCTGCTGGATGAAGGCGTCGTAGTAGCACAGCAGGTTGGCCCGCTGCAGGATGCGGTAGAGCTGCAGCTCCCCGAGGGTTCTGGGTAAAACTGCCGCCATGCCTGGGGAGAGAAGTGGAAAGCATGAGGGTGTGTGTGTGTAGCGTTTAGGGTAGTGGTCTGTAGTGGTTAAGGTACATGACAGGCACCTAAAAGGTTGGTGGTTCGATCCCCAGTGTAGCCACAATAACATCCGCACAGCCATTGGTCCCTTGAGCAAGGCCCTCAACCCTGTTTTGGTCCAGGGGAGGATTGTCTCTTGCTTAGTCTAATCAACTGTACGTCGCTCTAGATGAGATTAATGTAATGTGTGGCCTTCTGGAGAGACCACCGTCAGGGGAGCGAAGGAAGAGTGGGAGAGGGGAAGAGAAGTGGGGGCAGGTAGAGGGAGAGAAGGGCAAAGAGAGTAGGAGAACGAGGAGGAAGGAGAGAAGAATAGGGAGAGAGAAGTGAGAGGGAGAAAATGGACGGAGAGAAAAGGGTGAATGTGTGGCCTGTCCTGGGGTTGCCGGTGGTGCCAAATACCACACCACCTCTGCTTAGAGCGCAGGAGGCCTCTCTCTCTCCGTTTCTCTCTCACTCTCTCTCCTCTCTTTCTGCGGAAGAGTGCACTGATTGTTCCCCCAGCTGGGATCCCAACACCAGCCCCAGCAGAGAGTGAGTCTGGAACAAGGAGGAGGGAGGGTGTGTGTGTGTTCCTTCTCCAGGAAGAGTAGGCGTCCGATTTCCCCGATGCTCTCTGGTCCACATCAGCCATTCCTCCTGGCTGTGTGCTGAAAACAACATGTGCCCCCCGTTGGCCAGCCCACCCATCACAATGCAGGGCCTCTCGTCGATGCCCTGGCCAAGCTCCTGTGACGTGGCCTTCCTACCATTGCCCGCATGCATGTGCTAATTTAGCCGTAGTTTTTCTGCATTAACAAGAAACAATGTGACAACCCTCACTGCCTATGCGTGTACAACCTTGTCTTACTGCCTGCTACAGTACAGTACCTATGCGGTGTGTCCAAGTTTATGAACCAGTGGTCCTCACTCATGGTCCTGTAGAGCAGCAAGGTGTGCTGGCTTTTGTTGATACTCGGCACTTAATTGATCAATTAAAGCAGTTAATTACACAGCTACCTCATCACACCTGGTTTCTTGGGTCTGAATTGGTTGATGCTATTAGGGCAAAAACAAAAACCGGCTCTCCAGGACCAGGAGTGAGGACTGCTGCTATAAACACAACAAAATAAGCCATCACAGAACACTGCTGTTGCTGTTAGCTGACCTGAGGTTAGCTCATTAGGGGGAATAAGTCCCTTCTGGTTCACTGGAGATGGAGAATGCATCCCTGGTGACTAAGCTAGCATGACCTGTGATCTGTCTGAGAAGGGCAGCTGTCAGTACATGGTGGGGTGTGGTGGGGGTGCGGGTGGGGGTTGTGGCTAGGCCGGCTTCCACACGCAGGAGGGGAACTACGTCAGCGAGCTTCTCCTCCGCTCACACAGTGTAATCATCAGCATGTTAGCACCCAACCTGGAGCTGTGCGTGTGTGTGTGTGTGTATGTGTGTGAGTGTGTGTGTGAGTGTGTCTGTACGTACACTCGTGGGCGGGGGAGAGAGGAGAGCAGGAGAAGAGAAAGCAAGAGAGGGGGGGGAGACAGTGAGAGAGAGAGAGAGAGAGAGAGAGAGAGAGAGTGAGCAAGAGAGTGTCTGCATATGCACGTGTGTCTCTGAGTCAAGGCTTATCCAGACAGACAGGTGCTGGAGGCAGTATTCACACACTGTAGCCCAGCAGAGTCAAAATCTCTCTGAAACAGGAATCTACACCCTCTGTTGGCACAATGTTGCGAAAAGGTGAAAGGCAAATTCGGCGTATTCGACCTTCATAAATGACCTTCACACCTGCAAAAACAACAAATTGCTGCGACCCGATGTATAAGAGTACCAAACACACCCTGGCTTCACAAACCATTCCATCCAGGACAGCTTCCAACGGTTTTCTCAGAATACAGACATTTTATGTGGATCTTCTCCTTTGGGTGGCTGTCCTCAAAGCAAATCAATGACTGAGAAAAAAAATAAAACTGGACGCACTCCAAAATAATCTTCTTCTTTTTTTTTTAACCAGACGACAATTTGATGTATTTTTAAATCAGAGAGCAAAACCACCACACGGCTCTGGGTTTGGCAGTACGTTTTACATTAGCGCTGTGAAAAGTGAGGGACACGCCTTTTCATGCACACTGAGTCCAATTAGCACGCGAGGGATCTCGTACTGGTACGAACGTGTCACGAAACAACACACCTGCTTGGAATGGAATCTATAAATGTTACGCTGAAAAAGAACATGGCATTTTCAGACTATTAAACGAACAAAGACACAGACACCCACAGCCATGAGATGCACCTCCGTCTGAGTGTGAAAGCTGGGACTAATTTGAAAGGGCAGGTTGCGAGCCTCCTTCTCCAGCAAAGGAGCTCTGAGCTGGCAGCCCCCTCCTTCATAGCCCGAGAGTGAATTTGTCATTTATTGCATTTCTCAAATAAATATCAAATAAAAACTCTACTTAATGACCACATTTACTGGTTATGCACAAAGTCAATTATAAAAAAGACAAGCAATTGTGCTGGGGCATAATGTGTAACCGATTTATTTGTGTATGCAAATATACTGGGACTGTTCAGGATAATTCATTAATTGACACAAAACAGTACAGACGTTCTGTGGCGGTCCTAAACGGTTGTGTGTGGTTGATCTAACTGTGCCCCAGACACACAGAGAAGCTGTGTAAACGCGTGATCTGAGCTGTGTTTCCTTCATTTTGGGAGCATTTACATCTTTAAACAGAAACGCTCATTTGTCATCACAGAGCCAACTGCTTCAATTAGAGAGTAAGGATACAGAATATCAGCTAGCGGTAACATAATTCTTTTCATAACATTTGCATATTGGAAGCTGCTGTTCAAGACCAAGACGAGGCTACATCACTTGTCTCTAGGGATGGCAAACGGGTAGTTTTTTTTACCCAATACGAAATTTCTAACACCTCGTTTTTGCACCTAAACGATGCGTTCGAAGGCAACAGGCACGAAACCTAGTGCCAGATTGGAGAGGGATCCGAAAGGCACTGTCACACGCTCGCTAACAATAGCTTTAATCACTTTGTCTTCCAACCATGATGCTAACATTCCCTCCCTCTGTTCTGATAAGCCAGTGTGAAAGCTACAGCAACCAGTTTGGACTTATTCTGGACCAGGTCCAGACTTCATTCTGGACTGGCTTCAGCCTGAGACAGAGAGCCCGAACGCCACTTCCCGCCAGCTTCGGTGGAAGCTGTAAGATCTTGGAAGGCGATGACAAGAAGATGAATGACCATAAAATGAACTGCCTTTCTGACAGGCTAGAAGGTTCCCGTGCATCGATCTTTATCTTCACTGAAATAGTACCAGCAAGGAAGAACACAGCTTATCGTAACTATGCCGAACGGACACAGTGAGATATGGGAAAGTCTTTACAAGGCTATAAACGTCCCAGCAGATAGTGATGAATGTCCCTCTTTATTGTGGTTAAGTCAATTCTGTGACCCACACTTCACAGGACTGACTGAATGCTGCCACATTGACCAAGATACAAAGATGCTTGCTGGCAGGACACCTCTATTTCCCTGTGGGCAGGTTTCGGTATGAAAAGCAATGGCAGCAAGCACCGTAAGTGCACAAGATCTGATGGTTGTGCGGGCTGATTTTCTTTTCTTTTTATTGTAAATCAGAAAACCCAGTCTTGCAACTTTAGGTTACCTCCTGATATTTATCTCATCTGCATACAAGGCTGATATGAGCTTATGTATTTTCCCACTTCAGCAAATTCAGACGGGGGGGAAAAGAGCAGAGGTTACAGACAGCAATGGGGTGGCAGTACAGAGAGTTGCCATAGCAACGCTTTAAGTCTCAGCCGCCCTATGGACAGTGCCACAAGATCTCCCCTGAGTTTGCTATTTTGAGTTAAGTTTTCTTTTGTGGCCAAACTGTAACAAACACAAAGCAAGTCCAGCGTGACTTGCGTAAGCTCCTTCACCCAGCAGGACACTGTCTGAGTCCGTCGCCGCAGGTTCGAGACGCAAATCACTGCAAAACTTCACAGACAGGCTAATGAGGAGTGAAGGGCCAAACCGGAGTGAAAACCACTCCACGATGGGCTGTACTGTTCAACTCGCCCTATACGTCCCACAGGCAGAGAGACTTAAAGTGGCCCTCGGAAAGGTGACGGAAGTCAAGCACCTGCACTATGGAAGCCTGCTGAGTCCACACAGAGCTAAACGGCATCGCTTTGAAATTTTCAATTTCGCTCGTTCTAGCCCTCTTCATTGCACGAGTGTGATATCAGTGGAGAACTTGGCTGCAGGCTCAAGCAGTTAGCAAAAGTGAAGTTCCTACAGAGCACCTAATTAGTGACATGTTGTACATGCAACTAAAGAGATGAAATAAAGCGATGGAAATTATTTGTTGTCCCAGAGGATTCTTGCATCTAAGCAGAAGTCATTTCATACATCAGCAAGTAAATCCCATAATAGGATGAATGTGGCTTATATTAATTATCTTTATATGGCAATGTCTCCCACGCTCTCTTCTGCCTGTGCATTTTTGGACAGTCCCACTCCTGACCCTTCACTTCCTGTGCATAAGCCTCCTGACCAGTGTCTGCCTTTCCTACTCGTAACAGTTTTAAAATGTCTGCTCCCAAACAACAGATGAGACCAGTTCTGCCTAGTACCACTACACACACACACTCCCAACACAGGTCAGGAAAATGACCCACCACATGGGCTGTTAAGAGTGTGATAATTTCCCCAAATGTAGGCCAATAGTCTCATTCATGGGGAGGTCCCTAGGACAAAGAGTGGTAGTCAATGTCATGATGGGGAATAAAATATGATATGGTGGAATAAACATGAGAACTTGCATTGGTTGGCAATTTAAAAATATATATTTTGGGCTAAGATATGAACTGGCAACATGGAAAGAAATTGCTTTAGGCACAAAGGGAGGACAAGCACCGTTGAAATAATGTATGAAGCTTTTATCACAGTAGTAACAAAGGCTTTGAAATCCATTGCAAAGAAAACAAATAATACAGATACCATGCATGCATCTCGATTGTCTGGAAAGGAGGAGTTTGCAGAATAAAAATAATCCAAAACCCGTACCCACAAAACATAAAATGCTCTGACCCGTTGAAGCCCCTTACAAATCACATGTCTAAAACTACATTCATTATTCCGTAACCGTGTACAAATATATTCCACAAAATTAATCGGCCAGTGTGCACAAAACACGCGTGAAAGCGGAAGCCTTCTGTTGAGCCTATTAGAATAAAGCCCAATATGTTCAGTCAATTGTTCCTATACTATCTGAAATTATTCCGCTGAAAGCATGTTTTTGTTCAGATTTTTGTCCAGTTACAAAGTTTTTGAGGCTAGCTGGCTAACTAAAAACATTTGGCCATCTACCTGTAGCTAAAATTAATCGTCCGCGAAGGAAATCGGATCATATATTGCACGTACATAAAATACCGTCTTTACATGTGCAATTTTAGAAGGGAGAGAAACTGGTAAACCGAAGAGTAAAGGATGCATTATTGAAGGGCATCTCTACACATCTGCCCCTCCACACCCGCCCACCGGCGCCTTTCCTTTTGGATTTCACAGGGATTCACCCACACGGGCGAAATCCGTCCCGTCCTTCCTGTCAGAATGGGCAAGGCTCCACTCTCCATGCTGAAAAGTCACAGCCACATGGACTACAATAACACAAAGCGCAGGCAGTGCAGGGAGCAAATAGCCGACACGCGAGAAGCTAACTAACTCAACGGAAAGTAGTGCAACCTCCACAGTCAGAGTCTTTGTTGCACGTCAAGATACAGTACGTACCTTTCGCTGACCTTCTCCTTCTCTGTCCTCTGAATTATTGCGATGCACTTGCCCAGTCACAAGTTATTGCTGACAGCCACAGTAAATTTTGGGACGCTTGTCAGGACGTCCTGCGGGGAGGGGAAAGTACGTTCTCCGCGCGCAGGTCGTGTCGCTCAGTCGGAGAGGTGCACACACACTCTGTTCCTGACGCCGCTGCTGGTGTGCCCTCAGAATGTACAAGCAAGTCCGAGTGTTTAGGTTTAGTAAGAAGAGCTAGGGAACCGTTGGTTTCCCCCTCCTCCCCCTACTGCTTGAATTGGGATATTCCGCTCTTGCTACATTGCTCTCTCTCACTCCCACGCCACTGCGTGACGCAGATCCTGGCGTGGGCGGCTGCGGGGCGTGGGAGGCTGCAGTACGGAATACCAAACATCGTATCACACCAGAGGTCCAGCGGGGAATCGGACTCAAGCACGCCAGCATGGACACGCGCTTAAATAAGGACTGTCGACTGTACCAAAAAAAGCACTTCACGAAATAATTGGGCTATTATTAAAATGCAAGGCACTGCTACCCTGATCTCCGCCCGCACCTGTGCTATTCTCGGCACTACAGTCTCAGCAGATTAATAGCCTTTCAATGTCATCGTCCACCTTTCTTTATAATAAGACATATTGTTATACATATATAATTATACATTTACTTCCGATATTACTTAAATGTGCTTTCACAGTTTTTTTCTTATTCTCATTATTTTCCATTTTAGTTAATGTTATAAATGTTGCGCATTGCACTCCCATCCTACGCCCAAACCAGAGACGTTAACTCTGCTCCTTTTTCCATTGTAAACTTTAAAATCTTCAAGTGTTAACCCGACTGTCATTCGTAATTGAAATTCCAACCAGATTCATTTGCCCCATGCAAACAAAAATATTTATAAAAAAGCTGACCTGGCAGATATATTTGCATTCGGAAAACAAACTATACTGGTGCTTATACTGTACATAGTGTTTATCCACTGAGAGAATCTTTGTATTTTTGATATCATAAATATTATTTTTAAGAATCTTATGGCAGGCTATATTCTGATTTAGAGCCAAGTAGCCGACACCAGGAACACTGCATAACCAAAGGTTGTATCTCCATACGTTTCTAACATTGTGTGGCCTAAAAGCATTTAAAATTAGATTTCTGAAAAGGAGTCATTTCGGTCCATGTCTTTCATGTTAGATTAGACAAACAACCGTTTTTGGCGCATGTGAGTACATGCGTGCACACACACACACACACACACACACACACACACACACTCTCTGTGTACAATACAGTGATCTATAGAATCATTAAATATATAGGATTTAATGTATATTGTGCATGGCTTTTTTTGCTGGAAGATCCTACATGCAAATTTAAACCAGACATGTCAGCTTCCAGTGGCGGTGTGATTCTGGATGAATTTCAGGACGAGATGGAATGGCATACTTACTTGACATTCTGACAGCTGATGCTGAGAACCTTTTTAAAAAAGAAAAACCCTTTGGGAAGAATACTGTTGGGACCAGAGACTTGGTAACCGTGCCTTCTACTGAGAGCGAAATGCCTTGCAGACGAATGTAAAATGTGAGGGTGGGGAATGGAAAATAAAGGAGAGGACCTGGTCCCACATGCGTGCTCTGAAAGCTCCCATTTCAGGATATTTACACTCCCACGCACCGTGATTCAACTGGCGCTGAGCCTCTCCAAACACAGCCTGTGTTTTATACTACATCAGAGACACGGGCAGAGACTTTAGCCTGCCTCTCCCGTGCTAAGCACACCCCCTTCCCAAAATCAGCTGCGCAGTAGCTGTCCGCATCGTTAATTGGAATATGTTGAAGCGTGGGTCTAGCTTTGGGTTTTTTTTAACCCCATTCTGGTCCAGGGACCCACATCCAGACCCAAAGGCATCCGGGGGATACCGTCATGAGTAAATATATAGTCAGTGCATATCAAGCCTGGCTGGAGACAACCTGCAGTACCTTGAAGGACCCCCATGGGTCAGTTGTTGAAAACCAAGGGTCTTGCTGTATCACATATTAGCTGGCAATGGTTTGGCATTTGTCCATTGTACACATGCAACAACTTGTGTAGGACTAGTTGTATGGGATTTAAATAAAGATTCTTTCAGCCAAGAGGCATTCTGTACAATAAGGTGAGATTTCTTCACATCAGCACGTGTGGGTTGTGACGGGTTCAAACCCAAGACGACATACTTTAAAATAAACAAATAATTGGCAGGAGCTCGAGAACATTGTTCACTGTAGAAGACAAGCTGCCACTCACAGAGGTTTTTTTACACTCCAGAACTCTCAATCTGCCACAGTATCAAGAGCTATTTTTAGGAATTAGGCCAGCTTCTGTGAACAGCAGAGCTAAGATGTGACGCGTTCTTTGTTATTTTATCTTAGGGGGGCAGTTGACGGTGCCTTTCAGTCCACTGATGGGAGAGGTGGGGCGGCTTTTCCATCTGGAACGCGCCATTTCAGATGCACTACTCCACTATTAAGCTCCTTTCATTTGTTTTGACCAAATGATGTATACTGCACGTACAGAACCGCACACAGAAAGAAAGAGCGAGGCGGTTAACGGGCTTGCAAGCATGCCTCTGTCTACGGCCGCGTTCAATTCATACGGCAAATCTTATCAGCAATCTCTTATTCATTTGATTATCTTATACTTTTCTAGCGAGGATGAGATCAAACACTAAATATTTAGTCTGAGGCGAGGGGCCCTGTCGTATGTTTGTTTCCACTAAAATGGCAGGAGAGGACGATTTTGAGAGCGAGGCCTCAGCTAATGGAACCACAGATTTGGTGCCAAACTGCAGCCATCAAAATGTCTTAGCAAAAAATACCCACTATATTTTTCTACAATTATTTCACCTGATTTTGTCCCCCCTGCTGTGTTACTATAGCAGCATTAAAATACCCTAGGTGCTTTATTAAAGAGCACCAGTACAAGGTGGCTAAATGTTACCATCTGTTGGATGGTTTAACATACACTCAGTGAGCACTTTAGACTTATTATTAGTACTTTTTTTAGACTTATTAAGTTCTATTGCTGTAGCCTATTCACTGAGAGGGTTGACACATTGTGCGTTCAGAGATGCACTTCTGTGTACCACTGTTGTAATGTGTGCTTAATTGCATTTCTGTCACCTTCCTGTCAGCTTTGACCAGTCTGGCCATTCTCCTCTGACCTTTCTCATTAACAATGTATTTTTGCCTGGAGAACTGCCCGCTGGATGTTTTTTGTTTTTCACACCATTCTCTGCAAAGACTGTTGTGTGTGAAAATCCCAGGAGATCAGCAGTTTCTGGGATATTCAAACCACACTGTCTAGCACCAACAATCATTCCACGGTCACTTAGATCACATTTCTTCTCCATTCTAACATTTGGTCTGAACAACAGCTGAACCGCTTGACCATGTCTGCAAGCTTTCATGCATTTTGTAGCTGCCACATGTTCGGCTGTTAGCATGAACAAGCTGCTGTAATCAATTGCTCACTGAGTGTATGTGATCACTCTAGCACTTGGAACCGTACTTCCCTGTAGGATAGTTGTCCCTGGTTATGATTTGCACTTCATCGTATGTTACTCTGGATAAGAGTGTCTGCCAAATGACTGTAATGTAATGTAAAATCACAGTAAAAATGTTTTAAAGTCATCAGTGAGGGTACAGTGAGAATACCTGCTGCTCCACAGCATGGGGCTCCTGCAGACTTGTGGAAGCGAATACTGATGCTCCACATGAGTAGGCAAGGAAAGAGAGTATACCACAAAGTACAGAATATACTGCATTTCTAGTTCAGCATGCCACCATGACCCTAAGTTTACTGAGCCTGCTATTTTCTTGCTGGTACAGCAGAGAACACACCTCCAGGATGTATGAGCCCTCCGTCCCCTTTCTTCCCAACTGCACATCTCTTTCGTCCCACTCTTCATTCTCTTGTTTGTTCCAGCAGGTCTCTATGCACAGATCAAATAAACTCCTTTCTTCTCGTCGAAGCTCAAGAGGTTTTAATCCTGCTCTTGCCCCATCTATATTTCCCTGGTCATCCCTCTCTGGCATTTGCTCCTCACTGCCAGGCTGTCTTCTTATAGGAGACAGCTGCTACAGTGCATCATCCCATGGCTGATGTGTCATTTTTCTTTGATTGTTGATCATCTCCATTTGTGACTGCTCCAATGTGCTTGCTAGGCCGATTATTACAGCTCATAAGCATCCGTTAGACTACAAGACACACTTTCTGTCCATTTATACTTCACGCAGAAGTGGATACGGTAGGAGCCACCGGCAGTGACCTGCACAAGCTGTGGAATAACTGTACTCATGACATAATTACAATGGACAAGTTCCCATGCATGATATCCTTATGTCATATGTGTGGACCACATAAGAATAATTTACTTTAGTATATATCCAGGCACAGTATATAAATGGCTAACAGTAAAGAGAAGACATTGTACATCTCTCTGGACAAGGGTGTGACTCATGCAATGTAATGTCTGGATAAGTCTGGATAGAGCAGGGGGGTATATCAGAAAACAGGATTACTGAGTTACCTGGATAATTGCAAATCCCGGAACAGCTCTTGTTACTTCAGTCCATGTCCCAGATTTGGGAAGGTTCCGAGTTTTACTCAGTGCAGTTCCTGCTTTGTGAAATACCCCCCCCCCACCGGTCTCCAGATTTGGCCAGAAGCACGACTCTCAAGAGGGGAGACCCTTGCTGTCTTATTTCCGACAGCATAGATTCTCAAGGATTCCCCTGTTAAGGCCTTTTCCAATAAAATCCCCCGTAACCAGAGCAGCCCGACAGCCCTCACACTTTGCCGTCAATGACACGGAGACCGTGCGAGCAAAGGCAGGATTCGTTCTCAGTGCTTAGCCGGCACCCGGTCCCTTTCAGATGCTAGGATGCTCTTTGTTCTGAAGCCGTTGTGCGCCGCCCTTCTGTGAATAACAGCGATCTCTTCCCCCAAATGCGGAACGCATCACTTAATCTGCTTTTGCATACTCTGACTGCCTTTTTTGTAGGAGTGCGAAGCCTGATCTGAAAGGAATTCAGGCACACATCGCATTACGCACCCGATACATCCTCTTCCCTGGCAGCTGAACAAGGAAATATGCATACACATTTTTCTCATGCTTACTCTAAAGGTTTGTTTGTATATGAATAATATGAATAATTCAATAAATGAATAAATAAAGTGTCATATGATACTGATTCCAACACTGCATAAAGTGGGCCTATTAATTCAAATTGGACAAGTAGCATGAATATAACCTAATACCTGGTCATTGGCTCTAAATACTAGTAAAGATTGATGCAAAGTAATGTAGCCTTAAAATAACTGTAACCTGAGTGTTACTCACACACTTTATTTGGTACACATAGCAGGTAGGACCCGCTTTTGCCTCCAAAACAGCCTGAGGTCTTGATGGCATGGATTTAACAAGGTGCTGAAGATATTCCTTAGGGATTATTGTATGTGTCGACTTGTTCACACAGTTCCTGCAGATTTTTCTGCCATACATTCAATATGTTCCACCTCATCCCAATATTTTAACTGTTTTCACCATGAAGTTCATGTCCTGCTACTGATTCTGTACCTGTGAAGGATCTTTACTGTATCTTGTCACAATGGCCTTTCAAGCTCATAAGATAGATAGATATGTATGCCAGATCAAATCAGAGAAGGCATTCAAGGTATGATGAATTATAGAATTAGAGAGTTGAAGGTGAGTTATGTGTGTTTGATCTCTCCAGCAGGTTATGAAATCTCCTCCTGATGGTTTTTCTGTTCTGTGAATGCAAGCAACTTTGAACTACCTTGGCGAAAGGAAACCCCACCTCCTTACCTCGGTACAGTAAAGCATGGTATCATGAAATGATTGCCTAAAATCGTCCTATTTTGCCAAAAATTGCACATGCAAAGACATGATAGTCCCTATAGCATGCAGCCACACTAAGATAGCTCATTAGACATCATATAGAGCACATGTTCTGGATTCATTGATTCACTAAGAATTAATATACCTAGAAGTAATATACCTCTTAAGGCCTTAATTGACAGCTGATTGAAAGGAAACCACACAACCCCACAGACACTGCGCACCCTGCCTGTGTGTAAGGTCACCGAAAACTGCACCCCCACCTGCCACCCACCCCTGACCCCTGATTACCCTCTGTGGTCAGGCACTGGGAAGGGTATTTAAATTTTCACTTTTGTAATACGCCAACATCTACTCTACTCATGAAATGTGGACTCGTCTCCTCCAAAAAACACATTCACACCCATCATTGGGAACGTTAAGCATCCATTATTTTTTCTCCTGCAAAGTTGTCTCTTTTGAAATAGGTATTTCAGAACGTATTAAGGGCCCCTGCTAAAATTATGACCCTTTGCTTTCAGCCACTCTGGCACTATGGTTGTTTTGCAGGTTCTGCTGAATGTTCCTAAAGGATAATTTTTATGAAATGAGGCATACAAGTTAAAAAAAAAACTGAGTTTTATTTGCTATGCTATGCTGACCTAAACAAAATCGTGACACATCTCGCGAGACATCGGATTTCATCGGTTTATCCTTAGAGCCTCAGTAGTAACCTTTCTTCTTTTCAACTTCTGTTTGCACTCCGCGTCATGTGTCCATGCTAAAGTGTGCTGGCGCTGCAACTTTCCCCATTGCGCTCGGCTTCGACCACAAACCCACGCCTCAGCTCCCCAGCCCCCCGCCCTGCGATGTGGACGCCCACGCCGCGCTGGGCCCCGCCCCGCTCCGGCAGCTGCCTGAGACTCCCTGTTACTCACCCCTCCCAGTGACAACACCCACACAGAGCTGGAGCTCTGCTCCCCAGGAGCTGCGCGCGCATGTGTGTGTGTATGTGTGTGTGTGTGACACAGAAGAATGTGTGTGTGACTGTGTGAGTCTGTACGCTCGAGAAAAAAATGGTTGCATGTAAAAAAAAAAAGAATATGTCAGAAAAATAATGCGTTTCTAGGTTGTGTATTTCACAAAGAAATGTGTGTGTGTGTGTGTGTGTGTGTGTGTGTTTTGTGTAAGTTGGCAAGCGTGGGCAGTAATGCATGTGCGATACACGCATGTGAAAGAGAGTGTGTGGGCGAGCGGTTCACATCTGCCTGTGTGTGGCTACATGAACAGCATATGTCTGCAAGAGCAAGTGTGTGTGTGTGCGCGCGTGCGTGTAGGCAGATCTGTGTGTAGGCGTGTTTCTGTGAGATTGGGTGGTGGGTGTCTGGAATGCAGAGATAGGGGCTGACTTGGGACAATCTCACAGCCTCAATCCAAGTTCTCCAAACGGACTTTCCCATGACCACAGATTCGGGGTCAGAGGTTCTTCCCGGTCCGTAGGAGACTGAAGGATGGATTTCCACAGGGCCTGAGGGACTCCAGCTGGACTTTAAAGAACAACCTTTTCAGTTTGGGTTCTTGAAGGCTTTGTATGAGGAAGTAAAATGTATTTATTTTCTATCGAGAGCCACTGTGGTGAGCTTAATAGCCAATTACAGGCTTTCTTTCCATCACCGACATGATACCCCTAGCTCTCCTGGGGTGTGAACAAAAGAAGAAACAATAAATATTTCAATATCTGTGTCAGACATTGCTCACCAAAATGTTCCTTTTGCAAAATGTCTCCCATCATACATTTGGTGGTCATAAAAGATGATGAATGAAAATGAAATCATATAAAAGCTCATAGTCCCGCTCCCTTCACATCTTATTCTTATAATGGAATTCAACATTAAATTTATACATTAAATTTGCTATACATTTTGGCATTTCTCTCAAAAGGCACAAAATAGGGATTAGCCAGATGACACATTGAAGCGGAGTCACACCCAGCAAGTCTGTGATGATGATATAAGCCTGGTGGACACACAAAATTCCTGTAAATTTATGGGAATAACAACATTTAAACAATAGAGCAAACAATCTACATGTATGTATGCACTGTATCTATGCAAGTGTGTGAGTGTATATGTAGGAATACATACGCTATGAGAACTGAAAATGTGAAAATATGTATGCATGTGTGTGTACGCTTAGATGTGCGTATGATAATTTTTATGTGTGTGAGTACATGTCGGGGTGAATATGAGTGTGTGTGTGTGTTGCGTGTTTGTGTGTGTGTATGTGTGCATGTGTATGCACGTGTATGCGTGCCTGTGTGCCTGGCACAGTAAAGAATTCTGCATTCATCCAAAACATTTTTAAGTAATGCATCAATAATATTATTAATAATACTGAAATGATTAATCATTCATCAAGTTTTTTTTGTTTTTTTTTAAACCAATTTACATTATGAATTGCAAATTAACATAGTGTTATTTCAATTCCTAAAACAGCAAATGAAAATGTATTTATGGGTGAATCCAGAACAGTATGGGAAAACAGAAATGAGAAAAAAAATCATCCTTTAATAAAAGATGACTTGCACCATCATTATCATGAAAAGTAGGACAGACTAATGGAAAAACATTCTGGAACTCTCTGCCTTGTGCCAATGAAAAAATGCTTTCTAAATTGTTGGATGCTATCTGATATACACACACATTTTTATTTTCTAATATAAAGCATTATTATAAAGATGCACATTTAACTCCAAAAATTTATTTCAGCTTCTACACAAAATAATTTGAGTGGTATTGTTAGTGTAAAGGTTTGAAGACAAATAAATAAATAACATTTGTGTGCCTTCATTGTCTGAACATATGATATATTGCCCTGCTGAAAAAAGCTAGGTTTTGAAACAGCCGGTAGCTGGTATTTCAAGCTGGCCATAGCTTGATCTTACTCAGAAGTGGCACAGGCCATTCTACACCTAACACGCCGGTTAAACATGAATGCAGCAGATACTACATCTGGATATGTTACCTGCTGTTTTGTAAATAAAAGCAGTGGAGATAATGAAGGCAATCACAAGTGCAGGTTCTTGAAAATTCCACAACACACACATGAGAAATGGACCAAGTTTGAGACAGACCTGCGTCAATTACATAATCGTTTTGGATTCAAGTACTTGCTTTACTGAGCTTGTTTGGTTGTATGGGAATCTATGAAATACTCTCAGAAAGTGCAATCTCTGCCTTCTGGTCCTCTTGGTTGGCTCAATTGGACCAGGCAAGATCAATCAAGCACAGAAAAGTATTTGAATCCAAAGCAATTACGTACGTATTACTGGGTCTGGTGTGAGACACAACCACGTTCGTAATTTTCATTTAAGCAAATAATTAAAGCAATTTAATCATAAGCTTCAGTCGCATTCACAGGAGTTAAGAGTTAGGATCCAGCGAGGAATCCGTCAGCACAGAGAGTTGGCTAAATTGTATTTTAAAGCAGTTGTTTACATTTGCAGTATGATTTAACTGAAGTCTTCCAGAGTGTGTATTTTGCAGTTTGGACTTTTCAGAACTCGTCAGCTCAAGGGGTTCAGTAACACAGTGGATTAACAGAGTCACGTGAGGCTCCGCTCCCAACATAGTCTTTCAGAATCACACAGCTTTGTACGAGATTTCTGTATTTACACTAGCATTTAAAGAGATTTAATCTCCATTTAATTTGCTTATACCATACAACATTTGATTTCTTAGAAACCAGAGTGTTGCCTAGAGAACTATAAAGCTTATCTTTAAAAGCAAGGTCCGATGTTTCTGCGATTACAGCAAACAAAAGAGACCACACTCGCATATTCTCAAGAAAAAGAGACACGCACAGAAACAGGGGGATATTCAGTATGCAAGCTGCAACATCTGCAAGTTTGTTTTGGTCAAGGGTCGAAGTTAGATCAACACTCTCAAAGCAGATTAAAAACAACACACAATGTGCCATTTTTTTAAACACACCTCTAGTGTGTTTAGAAAAGTAGATTTTGTGTAACTTTCAACTTCTTCCGTGTTAAAAAGCATTTGTAACACACAAATTGTGCTGTATATCGGTAGTCAAGTCGTAACTTTGACACAAAATTGCGTTGAAAGAAACGCAAAAGTAGCGCGTTGGATATTAACACATCCTGTTTAAGAGTGAACGCAGCACGCAAGTGACGCAGATTGGCGGGTCTTCTGTAGGTGGCTGGCCTGACAGAGCAGTGTGTGGCCGGGGTGCAGATCGTACAGTATGAAGACCAGATATATGTGCACGGGGGATAAAACAACAAACCCAAGCACATGGGATGTTCCACAACAGATGACCTCACTGCTGAGAGCCAGCCTCTACCACACCCACACAGGTGAGTGCACATTCCACAGAGTGGGTGGCAGAGAGGCGTTATCAATAACCCAGGCACAGAGAGACCTGCCCATACATTACCCATATTTATTCGTCTGGCAAACAGCCTCACCCAGGGAGACTTGCGCCGCACAGATTTTTACATGCTCGGTTTTTTTAACCGCAGCTTCTCTGCCTTTGTCTTCCCGTTGTCCGACTGCATCTGCGGGCTTGTCTCTGCACTGCAACATCCCACTGGTGAGGACTTGTGCCGCTCCCCCAGATGAAACACTTACTGGGTGAAGCTATGCCCAAATACCACAGGCTAAAGAATGCGGGGCATATAATAATGAATCATTAATCGTTAATAATGTTCTTGTTCGGTGCTTTTCCCACATTCAAGCCAGAATAAAAGACAGACCTTCAGTTAAAATCAATTTAATAATACAGTTAGAACTTAGTGTTTGTCAAAAAACCAATACAAAAACACAGTTAGCAGTGATGGCAGGATAAAACAGATTATTCAAAATGTACTGCACCCAGCCAGTATCAGTCAGAATACTATGTGCCTAAAGATGTAGCATCCACTCACGGTAAGAAGGCATAGGCAGATGTTGACTGAGCTGTTCCATGTTAACTGCAGTACCTTACTTGAGAGGATATCACAGTGTCTGGCAGGCTTACAGAGTGGTGAAAAACTGGCTTGATTGTCACACTGGGTGGGGAAGAACCGACAGTTGGCCAAGATGACAGTGGTGTCAAGAAGTGGCAATGAATTCACATTCTGCTGAGGAGAGCTCTCCCTATGGGGCATCCCTGTGAGAGGCAAACGGAGCTGAACTCTGGGGTTTTTGCTGTAATGAGGGGTTTGCCTGGTTGGACTTTTTTGGACGCGCACGTTCTCGCTGCCTAAGCAGACTCACGCACCCCCAAGGCCCTGCTCACGCTCTGAGGGAGCGGCCGTCCCCCTCACCTCCCTCGGAAACACCGCGCGTGGGCCCCTGTTAACAAAGAACAACTGGTTCTCGTGTTCTTCAGGGTCCTGACTGTGTGGGTGGCTCCACAGACCACACTGGGGCCCGAGACCAATTACCCCCACCCCCCTCCCCCCATCGCTTCCCACTAACGCGGCTAATAAGACAACTTATGAGGCGGCAAACAAGTGGGTTTGCAGCAATCATTACAAGCAGCAAAGCAAGCTTAAATACGCCTCAGGGAGACTTCAGGTTTAATCCTCATCAATCTTTAATGCCTACTGCATTTATGATGAGAGCTTTACTTGGGAGGGGGGGGGGGGGGTTAGTTTGGTCTTTTCTACACCAGACATCAGTGCTAGAAATCTACTCGGATGCATATGAGCAAGTAATGAAAAATATTTTCCACAGTCAACTGAACCAAAAACTGCCCCCGCCACCCCCTAACCCCCACTCACACCCCCGCCCACACAGATAGACACACACACCCACACACACACACAAAGATTCAGCTCTGACTGATTTTTCCAACACAATTAGTCGTTTTTACCAACCACATAATAAGGTCCTTGGGTATGAGTGAATACGTGTGAGTGACACACTGTGCCTTGTCTTCTCACAATATCGCTTCACTCATATATGTCCAACTGCAAACTAAGCTGAATCATTTCTTCCCAGTGGTGATAATACAACACAGGTACACTCATGCCCGATGTCTGTACAAACGCCGATGTCCTTTTAGCAGGGTGCGTTTGCAGCGACTGTGCAGTATGTCGAATGACATGCAGAGCTGTAAACTGCTGTGGCTTCCTCCTCTTCTGAAAAATGACCTCACCTCCTACTGGGGGGCTCTCTGCACTAAACCCACAAAGGCCCCAACATCAATGTGACAGCAGCTGAGCCCTCCTATAGGGTGGGGGGGACGTGTATGAGCCAACTGACAGAGTCAAACACAGGAAGTCCTTTTTCTACTGCAGAGGCCACTTTCTTTTGACAATAACACCCACACCGCCCCGTAATTTCATTTTTGCATTTCCTTTTGGGGTAGTATAATAATAATAATAATTATGAACTTTATTTTATCTAGAGCACTTTTCACAACAGTTCCGAAGTACCTCACAAAACAGGAAAACATCACAAGAAAACATTAAAAATAAAAGTTATTATAAGTTATTATAATTATGAGTAATATAAAAAACTGATATTAGAAATTGGGAATAATAATACGAGAACACAAAAAACATATAGTTAAAGGGCTGCTTAAATAAATATTTTTAGGATGCAAATCAGAAGAACATATAGAATCTGCTAGCTGAAGCTCTTGAGGCAGGCAGTTCCAGAGCCTTGGAAGTCGGAGCTGTCAAGAAACTTTCATTAGTTCCCTTTCTCTGCGTTGTGTATATTTACCAAATATCACACTTAAAATGAATGTTGTTGGTCTCTATTTTATTTACTCCCAGAACAGGAGGTCTCCCAGACAGATATAGGAGTAAAAAGTCTACAAGGGAAGTGGTATCTGATCCAGCGACACCTGCAGGACAGGAGGCACACAGCATGACATGAAAGGTTATTCTACACAGCCTTGAGTGCAAAGGCCGAATAACTTCTGCTTTTTAATCTGCCTTTTCTGGCAGGGCCCTGGCTGAGGTTGACAGGTTGTGTTCCGGTTTATGGGGAATCAGAAATATGTGTAGAGGCCAGACCTCCTCAAGCCACACAAGTAATCAGTAAAACTGTTAATTCATTATAAAAACAATATGCAGCCAGTGTAAACTGAACAAGCTGAAGCGGAAAAGTTGCAGCTGTGGAAAGTGTAGTGCCATTTAATATTGTTTACAACTGTTTGGTCAGCTAACTTTACACTTACTGATCATAAATGGGCCTTTTGTGCTTTCCTGATATTAGCACACTTTTGCCTTCTTCACACTAATGTTCTTTGCTTTTTGGGTCACTCTATTTAAGAACATCTGCTATGTAACTGTAATATAATATAATAATGCATATTTACTCCATCATTCAGCAACACTTAACATTACAGTGACCATGCAGCCATTTACTTAGATGTGTAAGTACTATGCAAAAATGATGCAAGGAACCATGCAATTACATGCAAGATTGAAAACTTGTAATGTTAAAAGTGGCACCTGACACAGTGTATTAATACAGATTCTGTATTAACATATCAGCACCAGGCCATAGGAATGTGACATTTTACTTTCTATTTGTACAAAGAGGTTTTACATTTACATTTTTGTCATTTGGCAGACGCTTTTAATCCAAAGCGACTTACAAGTGCAAATACACATGGAATGCTGTTCTAAACATATAGTCGTCATCATAAGTGCAAAATTTTTTGGGTTAGACAAGGAGGATCGGGATATCAGAAAGGGGGGGGGTGGGGGAAATCAGGAGGTAGGACTAAGGTACAGTTTGAAAAGGTGTGTTTTGAGTCTGTGTCGAAATAGGGGGAGGGATTCTGCTGTCCTGACAGTGGTAGGCAAGTCATTCCACCACTGAGGAACCAGAACGGAAAACAGGCGTGAACGTGCAGCTCGACCGCCAGGTGCACATAGAGAGGGAACCATAAGGCGACCAGAGCTAGCAGGGGAGTAGGGAGTGATCAAGGATTGTATGTAAGGTGGGGCAGTCCCCTGAGCAGCCTGAAATGCCAACACTAGGGCCTTGAATCGAATGCGTGCGGCAATAGGAAGTGGAGGCCAATGAGAAGAGGTAAAGCTAAATAGACTGGAAATAATGTTGATAAGATTATGACACAGCTTAATTTTCCCAAACTCATTAGCACAATAAAATGTGCTTGTGCTACTGTAGAAAACATTCAAGATGTTTCACAAGATTCAATTACCACATGACAAAAATAATTACTTGAAATGGGAAAACAACAGTTTTGCGTATTTCGTTGGACAGCATCTTCAAAAAAGGTGATTGGTTTATAAATCGTCAATAAAGACAAGTTAGCCAGTTCCAGTGGCAGCTAAGCCCAAGCCATAACACTACCACCAAGATTAGGAGGTATGCTTTGGATCATGAGCAGTTCTTCTCTCTCCACACATTTCTCTTTACTTACTACCCATTACTTTGGTACAAGTTATTGCTCCTCTTAACAGTCTATAAGACTTTATGTACTTTTTATGAGCACATTCTAATCTGGTCATTCTGTTCTTGAGACTTACCAGTGGTTTGCATCTTGTGGTGAACCCTCTTGTGGTGAATTTTCTCTTTATAGTTGCCCTTGACACATCTGTGCCTAGATCCTGGAAAGTGTTCTTGATGTGTTCAACGGTTTAAAAGGGGTTTTTCTTCACAATTGAAAGTATTTTTCAGTCGTCCATTTCAGTGGTTTTCTGTGGTCTGCCAGCTCGTTTGCAGTTTCTGAGCTCACCAGTGCATTATAGCTTGATTTTGACACTCAATGTTTCGACCTAATGTCTCCAATTGATTAATTCTGATTTTCAGCCTCATGAGCTCAATGCTTTTATTTTGCCCTCAACACTACCCTGAGGGCAGACGACGTTTTTTTTGATGTCACTACTGAAGAGAACTCTGTCCTACCCTCTAAACTGAGAGTTGCTCCATTGGACCGATTTCAGTTAAGACTGCCTTTCCCCAAACCCCCTGGACTGAGTTGAAAAATATAATTTGGTTAAAGTGAGCGAAACAAATAGAAAAAAAACCCAGGTGAACCTTGAACTCTGGTATTTTGCATGAGAGACAACTGCACTAACCACAACACTAAATCTACAGGGAGCCAAAGCAGACTTTTTGGTATACAAGGCAAACGTATAGGTGCGAGATTACAATGTGAAATATGACCATCTAGCTCCAATATAGCTTTCCGCCTTGTGATGGCCTGCTTTACTGGCACTGACACTCTTTTGGTGCTCATTCTGAGAGAAAACAGACTGCAAATTCCACACTTAGAATGAGCTCTAGACATTTCTTTAGCTTTCTTGTGCATTACCTGATGATGCAAAGTCGGCCAAATTACGTTTGCTCCTCTGAAATGGGGGGCTATGTATAAAAAGGGGTGTAATTCTGACACAATTCACCAGGCATGGATGCGAATAGCCTTAAATTAAAACTCTGTCAGTGTTCAAAATGCATTGCACTGTATACACTGCCAGGGTTTGCATCTTTTGAGAGTATGTCTCCTGATAAATTAACTCAGCAAATGAGAGAAAAGACATTTAAATAAAGACATTTAATGATGAATGAATGGAAACATCACCCAAAACAAATCATTAACTTTTTACTTGCTCTTAGTGAGTCTCCTTTCAGCCACTGACAAGATTTGTGAAAACTAATTTCAGCATAATGGTGTCTTTATGAATGAGTTCCCTGTGTGTTTCTAATAAAGAGGGCTGCTTACAGTGTGCTTCTGTTTTATCTAGGTGGGCCTGCCTTCATTAGCTGCTCAGAAAATAGCTGCTTCACTCTGTTTACAAAATATACATTTTTGCAGACAAATTTAGTCTTGAGACTTGTAAACAGACATTTCACATGGTTAACACCAGATCGCAGTCAGAGATTGGCAAAGGCACAATCAGTAAGTTTAGTGCCACTGTCAATTTGAACAACTGAAAACCTGTGAAATGAAGGGAGGTCTTGAGGAAAATCATAATTGTCATCATCTAAAATCAGCCTCAGACCTCAAGGGCTTTCATCAATGGTCCAAAAGACAAATCTGCTATTCCCTAAATCCTATTATATTATCCCTGCCCAATCATTCCACATCAGGCATAGAATCACCACTTTTCTACCACAATCGCCATCCCTCCGTGAATCATGACTGGAGAATCATGACTGGAGTGAAATTTATATTACCCTTTTAAAAATAAAATCATGAGACATACATATACACACACACACTTTTACTTCTCCTGTTTAAAAAAGGTGCATTTTATCCGACAAGACATTTAAGGAAAATAAGAAATACTGTGAAGCGGCATTAGTCAGAGGGGCTCGGGAGCGTTAGTCAGAGGTTAGACTCCGTGTTGGGTGCTGCATGTGGCACTGTGCCCTCTGCTTCATGTGGGCGTACCTATTAGGGAGAAGATGCTGTCGGATCAGCATCCTAAAGAAACGAGAAGGCTGCCTGCTGCACACGCCCACCACACAAAATCCCCTTCCATTTCACAGGAGGAAGAGAACGCACGCAATTGACGGTTTCGAAGCCCTCTTTTAAGTTAGATTTTTACATATTTCCGACCGCTCTGCACCGGTCTCGTTTGCTTCAAAAGCCTGCCGAGCTGTCATGTTCAATCACCTTCAAATGCTCTCCTGAGTCTGGAGAACAAAGAGAAATCGCACTGTTGGTGCGTTCGGGCCAGACAGCAGGATTGACTGAATTGCTCTTATCTGTGATGAAATCTTGCTACAACAATGAAACGCCGTCAGTGAAGATCAAGCAAGGCTCTTTAAACGTTGCAACACATTTCCCCCTGCATTTTCACCATTCAAAGATCTAATTAGGTCTTTCCTAAAGGGCAGATATCAGTCAGACCAAAGGAAGGGCCCAACAAAAGTACCTTGAGTAGAACAAAAAAAGAAGAAGATAAAAATCAGCCAAGGCTCTTCTGCCCCACATACTTGACTCTCAAGACTTATAAGGAGGATGTCAAGATGTTGGTGTTGCAGGATTCATGTAGAAACAGAAGCATATAGCACCACTTTTAGCAGTTTTGGAGATCACCATGCTGGTCTCACTGCTCTGGGTCACTTCGAAATAGTTTAATATGCACGCCCACCCACTGCATTGGCATTTACCGCGTCCTACTTCTAACGCCCAAGTCAGAGACTGATAACGCCTCTCACAGTGAGACAAGCACAGACGCAAGTTTGGGGCTATTCCTGAATGAAAGGGCTCTGAATACATTGTGATGCATGACCATGCTGTGAATCACCGAATCTGAAAGATGCAGGTAAACAGCGCACCTTATCCAGGAGTTGCACACTCACAGGCTCTCCACCATACAACGTCTTTGAAACTTTTCAATAATTTTAAGGCTAGATGAATTCTGTATAGAATAGTCATGAGAAATAATAAATTAACTAAAGGAAAAGAGCAACAGGTTACACAATTGTAAGAAATAAAAACATGAATAAACTGTGACTTACATCAGCTTCTCCAATATTACCCCTGGTAGCTCTGTCACATTTAATTCAAAGAGGAAATAATTTTGAGAAATAAGCTCAAATGAGCAGTCTCTACAGAATTTCACATTCATTGTTCAGTATACCTAGGTGTCTCAAAAAACAGTGCACTCTGAAACCCATCACAATGATATCAGTCAAAACAACCCAACCACCAACAAATTGATAAACAATACATTCATCTACCTATGGCTGATCGGTGATTGATGATGAATATTAATATTTTGTGGTAATACCGCCAAATGTACCAATATGGAAACTTGAAAAAAGTACTGACAACACCAAACTTGCTACACTTAACAGCTAGGAATTAGTTGTACCCTTGAGAAAGATATTTAGAGTAACCTGAATTGTTTCAGTAAAATCTTCTGCAATTAATTGTAAAAACGTTATCCGAAGTCAATTCAAATCAAGTGCTGCATGCATGGAACAAAATTGCAACGTTTCCTGACACCACGAGAGGGCGAGTGCAGCTGAGCCAGCTCTCGAGCGCACACAATGTATCGAATTACTTCGCTAGCTAGTCCCACAGAAAGGTATTCGATTGGCTAACGGTACGAGAATGGAGAGAATATGTAACTAACAATATGTTCATATGTTAGCTAATTTACACTAAGTTACAAAACAATATTCATTTTCTTTTGTGTTACAACGTGTATCTAGTTTATATCGCTAACCACCCAGCTACATTCGGCTAATATTTAAGGCCAAACTAGAGGATATGCAAAGGGTCAGGCACGTTGATAGTAAATTTGCCCGGCATACATTATTTTTACATTTACGGTTCTCTGGTACGTTTAATTATAAATCAGAACTCTATAGCTACCTTTATGTAGTAATTCGTGCATGACAGAATTAGGTCTAATTGCAATATCAAGTAAACTTTAGCTACAGGTATTATCTTTAATCTAGCACCATCGTTCCATCGTTTGATTAGGTCTGAACACGCAAGGAAAACCTCCGAATTTGAAACTATTCTAGCTAGCAAGCTACAGCCAGCCAACATGATCAGTGCACCTCGAATATTTCTTCTTAAATTAGCCCTTTTATTTATTTTCTGCCATCGTTCTGAAGGGATTTACGGATATTCGCATGCAGGTATGGACACTCATGATCTTGTATCAAAATGTACGGTAGCCAAACTACTTATGTGCTCAACTCTCCAGCGGTACTTCCGCGTTATGAATATGCAAAGCTATGGATTTGTGTTGAACTGAAGCTGGAGGGATTGCTAGCTAGCTAGTCATGCTACGGTTAAGCTAAATTAGGCTAATGTTGCGGTTATCGATCCTAGCTGTGCAACTGCACGCTGCTTGCTATTGTTTATACTCAATTAAACTGTCGCCAGCTACAGTTGAATTAATAAATGATCAATGCTGTGTCAGTATACACCCATATATTACATTTAATTGGTTTATTTGGCTGGGGTTGTATCCCGTGAAAGTGAATTCTAGCCATATTAAAACAGTCAAATATTGTTAGCGCAAATATGAGTAACGTTAAGATATTTTCAGTCAGCGATGTTCTCATGTAGCTAGCAATAGCTAACCTAGCCAACTTTGTACTGAAAATATGTTAGGTACAGTAGCCTAGTGCTCGAGACATACGTTACGTTAATACAGCTAACAGTTACGTCCAATAATGTAACGGATGGCTCATACAATCGTTTACCTTTCAGATTGCACATATCTAAAAGCAAATGAAAATTCAACGCATTTTGGCGGCAGATGTTTCTGCTACAGCTCCGGAACAGTGATTAAATGGAAAGATATATGGTCCTCATTCCAGGTAACGTTAACCATGTTTGCTGTATTTGATTCTCGACAGTGATCTAATGTCTACTAACGGTCTAACATTCGAAACGTGTTTCATTACCCATTACTCATTACTCATTACTCATATCCATATCATATTTAAATTGTATGCTACATTTTTGTGGGTCAGATAATTCATTTCCGTACATAGAAAGGACAGTGCTGTAACTTGTTCGGTCTGTGCCTCAGGTACATGTAATAGGTGAGGATGGAGTTCACCTTGTGTACCCTATGGAAACACGGAACTGTCGTGAGCCGGAGGACGTCATCACGCTGGCCAAGTGTTTATTTGATCACTATTGGCCATCCAGCTCGACTGGAGAGAAAAGCCTGGACATTCCCCTCGTCGACCAGGACGTTTGTTTCATGGTTAAGTCGAAAAGGGCCAGCGTTCAGTACACCCTTCAAGTCTCTGGCAAAAGTAAACTTCACATCACTTATCTGAAAAAGCCTACCTAAAGCATAAGATTAACATGAATAATATAGTAGTTATACATTGCATAATCAAGCAGATTAATGTACAATATGTTAATGTACAATGCTCATCATTTTCAGGACTTAACAGAGTAAACTTCAGCCTGTTTATAACCGGACTCGCCCTTTTCTACTTCGCTGGGGCACTTTGCAGGTAAATGCTTATTTAATCACCAACACGGCACATAATCTGCCCCGTCCTTTTTAAAAGTATTTTCTTTGTAAATTCATCCATCACATTTATTGTACTATAGAATGTATTGACTTGCACAGACTTGCAGTTGCACAAGTCCATCATATTTGTAGTAGGGAATTTTCTAGGAGGCTAATCTGCCATATGACCAACTTAACCCTGGTCTGCTCTACTGCACAGCAAAATTCCTTTAGCAGAAGGCCAGGATTCTCACTACCCTCCCTAGCAATGTCACTTAGCCTGAGGTCAAAGGAGTGACTGCCACATTATGCTATTTAAATATTTATTAATAAAATGTCCAACTGAATGTTTTTTAACCCTCTGGTTCAAAGACCCATTTTCTAACTCCAGTACTACATCACAGTCCAGACAGCTAGGTGGAACAAAGTAGCCCAAATGCAACCAATTACCAGTTTTCTTGTATTACTATTACAAAATAAGTAATACAAGTTCTGCCTTTTTGTCTTTTACCAGGAGTTCCCTGTTCTACTACAGTGCAGGAGTTTCACTGGGCGTGATTTCAATATTCATTTTTCTCCTTTTTGTTCTGAAACATTTCATACCAAAGGTAAGTGCTCCACTGGTCTCCAATTATTTTTTGAAAAGAGGCAAACTGTAAGGGTGACCACTGATATGGATATTTTTTTATGCATTGGTGACAATATTTTGCATCATTTTCACTACCTAATTTACCACATTAATAAAACAAGATGCTTTCATAGAATCTGGAACACCCATAGAGTTTGAGGAAATTAGGTAATATCGCTTGGTGTGTGTGAATCTCTTCAGCATCAAGTGAGAATAAGCTTAACTTGTTTAGCTCAAGTTCTGGGCTATTTTGTTGTTGCCATGCTAAGGTGCATCTGCATTCATGGTTCTGATGCTATTATTCCTCCCCCCCCTGTAGAGGGGAGTGTTTCTGATGCTGTTTGGCGCAAGCTCTAGCCTGTCCTACCTGGGGTTCCAGCAGCTGCTGGCAAACTGGGAAGAAGTCATGTCTATGTACTGGAGAGAAGTTCTGGGTGAGTGTAGTCCCCACTGGCTTCTGCTCAAATGGAGTTAGTGATAATAAGCTTATGAATATATACTTATTATAATATATAATAAATCTAAGGCAGTGAGTGCTATTCCCCAATGGCATCATGCATTTATAAATCAACCTTTTAAGGGCCATTAAATTGGTCTGTGCTTGGAGTTTCCTTAGGGTTCAATTTCAAACGAGTTCGCATTTCTCAGAGTACTCAATGTTAAATCATTCTTCAGAGAAAGCATTCAGTTCCCACTGAGGCCCTTACATACTGCAGCCGCGGAACGATCGCCCACAAATAAAACGATTGCATGATTACATCTGATTAAAGTTATTAACAGTAGCTTTTCTGCTACCATTACTGTGGAGAGGCATCTTGTTGGCTGCCCTCCCTAAAAGAAATTCCGATATGGGAAAAACATTCCAGGCTTGTAATTAGGGAATTAAATTCAGGTCATACCCCACCCCCCCACCCTCACACACAAAATTAAATTCACTCTCTAAATGAATATGATTTCTGATATATGTACCCACCAAGTGCACATTCACTTTTACAGGTGGTGTGGTTTGTGATTTGGGGAGAGAGAGAGGGAGAGAGGGAGGGAAGGGGTGGGGTAGTTCGACCTGCTTTTCCCAGCGTGACTGACTCTCCTCCTACAGGCTACCTACTGGTGTCAGGTTTCATCAGCTTTGCGGTCTGCTACAAGCGCGGCCCAATCACAGACGAGCGAACTCTGGCCCTCGCGACCTGGGTGCTGCAGATCGTCGCCATGGCGATGATGTATCACGGCATCACTTACCCCACGGCGGCCTACGTTGTGCTGGCGGGTCTGCTGGGGCTCAAATGCCTCCCATATCTATACGGCCTCCTGCTGGCCACCTGCAGGTACTGCACACTGGCACAACGCCTTAACGGCCTGATTGAATAAAACCTTTTAGCACACACAAAGCTAATAACGCAGCCAGGCTTTGCGTGCACTCAGGTTTTTCACATGCTAAAGGTCTTAGTAAATCAAGCCCTTTGTGTATAGATGCTTTCCTTCCCTCTTCCCCTCCCTCTTCCCCATTTTTACCCCGTCAAAACCTGGCATGTTGCCGCCCCACTCCCAGAATTTTGACTCCATATTAAACATACAAAAGTTAGTGCCAACCTCGCAATTTGATTGGGTGAGAAACATTCAAAGGAGTGACTTATCACACATTTTTTGGCATTCTATTTTATTTTATTTTTCCCAATTACTTCAATCTTTCTTCAATTTACCAACGTGTTTAAATGTATAAACCTGTTGTTAAGACTATTGTATAATTGCAGTAATACACTTGTCACAAAAATGGTGAAACATTGCAAAAAAAGTTTACACTTGGCTGAGGTGGGAAAGTATAAACAAACTGAAGATGCGACAAAGGGTGACGGACACAGACTTTTCTGAATAAATGATGTCGTAACTGGGACCTAACTCGCATGCTTCCACTCCAGAAAGCCCCAAAGCACTCTTATTTAATCTTGTCGCATCCTCTTTAGAACATTCGCATTACAGTAGGTGATGGAAAATTCACATTTTCTTTCGGCATTTCAGAAATTCGGTCAACATTTGCTAAATATTTGAATGGAAAGTGAACTCGGCCTGTAGCGTAGTGGTTAAGGTACATGACTGGGATCCGCAAGGTCGGTGGTTCTAATCCTGGTGTAGCCACAATAAGATCCGCACAGCCTTTGGGCCCTTGAGCAAGGCCCTTAACCCTGCATTGCTCCATGGGAGGATTATCTCCTGCTTATTCTAATCAACTGTACGTCGCTCTGGATAAGAGCTTATGTGAAATGCCATTAATGTAACTCGTAAGGTCTTACAAAATGTAATATTTCCCTCTGCCCTCCTCGTTCCGCAGACAAACCGGCCAGGTCCTCCGCTCGGGCGTGGGCGTGTTGAGGAAGCCGCGCTGGTGGCGGAAGCCCCGGGTTCGACTCCTGACCGAGGAGGAGTACAGGGAGCAGGGGGAGGTGCACACCAGGGCCTCCCTGGAGGCGCTGAGGGAGCACTGCACCAGCGCAGACTTCCCCGCCTGGGACACGGTCCTGAGACTGCGCGCCCCCCAAAGGTAGGGCCACTCGTGCATCACTGCCATGGTAACCAGTCAGGGGCTGTGTTTGCATACTACTCGTACTACATTAGTGGGAGTAGTGTGCGGTTTCAAACACAGACAGGGTTAATCGTAATCAGCTTGTGTGAAGTTGCCCAACTGCTCTGGCTAATCCCATCACACGAGTGTAGGGGTGGCCCAATCGTGTGCCTTGGAGGTCTGAGAGTGTGCAGGTTTTTATTCCGACCTATCACTGTCAGCTCATTTCACTAATTAACACAGAGAGGAGGGAACTACATTGGTGAAATTAGCTGGTGTGGTTTTTTCTTAGAATGAAAACCTGTATAATCTTAGCCCACCTCTTCACACCTTAACTCCTCTGTGGGAGCACCCTGATTTATTGCCACGTTTCACCTGTCTCAATCTTTTAGCCCCTTGTTGTACTTAGTCATTTAATCTAGGACTGTTGCATTTGTATTTATTGGTATTGTAGTTACTGACCTAATTCCTTACTGACTTGGCCTATTTGCATGTGTGCTAGACTTGTATGTTCATGGTTGTACAACTGGTTCTGTGTGAATTGTGTCTCATCATTCCTGTTCTGTAGTTCTAATGACCTTGGTATGCACTTTTTTGCACGTTGCTTTGGATGAACGCTTCTGCTAAACGAAACGTCATGTAACGTAATGCTGGTTTGGCTTCGCGCGCTCGTCTCAAAATGGCCGCGTCCCGTTTCCTCCCCAGGTTCGCCGGCTTCCTGCGGGGGGGCTCCCACCTCACCCCCCAGGAGTCGCAGACGCACGACCAGCAGTACGGGCTGGGGGGGGCCTATTACGAGGGCATGATCTTCCCCGGCCAGGGCCGGGGTCCGCCGGCGGGCAGAGGGGCCCCTCAGCAAGGGGCCGGAGACGACCTGAGCGAGGAGGAGCAGGAGTACTACGAGCCCACCCAAGCCTTCCCCCCGCCCGCCCCTCTCCGTAGCCCCACGCCTCTCCGTAGCCTTGCCCCCTCTCTACCGGCCAGGAGCGCCATCCCTCTCCCTCCTGCCTACACCCCCCCTGCCTGCCCCTACCCCGCCCTCCCCTACTCCCCCCACTCAGACGCCACGGCCACCGAAGACCTGGAGCTCTTCTGAGAGCAGCCTTTCCACACCTCTGCAGACGCACTGTGGATGAATCGGTTCTCCTCTGCGGGAACGGCAGCTAGGCGTGCAGTTGACACTTGGTAATCGCGTGCCAAAAACAACTTCATAATCCCGTCACAGCGAATAGCGTGCAGCTGGTTTCGCTTTCTTCCCCCACTCTCTTTTAGCAGAGGTGGAAAATCCAGGGGTGTTTCAATCCCAAGAATGCAAAGTCTGGAAGTCTGTTCTTGTGGAGTATGCTCTTATGGGAGACGCACTTCCAGATACTAGTTTTATGCTTTTGTGATGCAGTGCGTGCTGTAACACTACCACTACCAAACAGGCAGTTACTGAACTTGCCTTGGCGCCCCATTACAACAGAGGCTAGTAACTGGCTACAAGTTAGCCCAGCTGATAAACTTTAGCTAATACCCTAGCTATATTTAAAACAAGATAAAATTCAGCAATTATAACACATATTTCTTGCCTCATTTTAATTCTTAGAAAGATTTTGGCAATGTTTATTGCTGAAATGAGATGAAGTCGCACAATGAATGGTGGGATGTAATGTCCGTTCTCCTTGGGCAAGGATTCATTTGATGCATTATTGGTTTTTGAACAGGACTTGAGCTGTTAAATATGATGTCACACAAGTTCACGAGACTGCAAGAACAGACAAGTACAGACTGAGAAACACCTCAGGTCCGAGTTCAAGTAAAAGTTCTCCCCAATATTTTGTTCCAGTCTTGGATTTTCAATTTGGCACAATTCTTCAGCCAGGAGGTAGAACTAATTGGCTGTATTAATGGGCGGAAGAAACACACGGCAGGACTTTATAACACTCTGACCCCTGGACCTTCCACCTCTGGTCTTAGGTCACTGCTGTTAGATTGACATTGTAGCGGTTGTTTTTGCATGCAGTTACCAGGAATCAGCAGTACGCAGCCATCAGAAACACTTGCCAAATGGCAGCCAGAGTGTGTGGGCCAGGGGCTGGGTCAGAGTGGAACATTTTGTTTTAATCGATGACATCCGCATTCAGCTGAGCAGGGATCCTGCACTCACATTCTGGAGGGTCGATGTGTTGCCACACTTAAGTTATTCATGTAAAGCAGGGGTGCACAACAAGGGCCGATCCGTTTCAGGATTTTGTGCCAACTTCTGGTCTTAATGGTTTAATTGGCTCAATCATATTTTATCTGGGGGTGGCACGGATGGTGCAGTGGGTAGCACTGCCGCCTCACAGCAAGGAGGTCCTGGGTTCGAATCCCCGTCGGCCGGGGCCTCTCTGTGCGGAGTTTGCATGTTCTCCCCGTGTCTGCGTGGGTTTCCTCCGGGTACTCCGGTTTCCTCCCACAGTCCAAAGACATGCACGTTAGGCTGATTGGAGAGTCTAAATTGCCCGTAGGTATGAGTGTGTGAGTGAATGGTGTGTGTGCCCTGCGATAGACTGGCGACCTGTCCAGGGTGTATTCCTGCCTTTCGCCCAATGTATGCTGGGATAGGCTCCAGCCCCCCTGCGACCCTGATCAGGATAAGCGGGTTCAGATAATGGATGGATGGATGGATATTTTATCTGACATGTGTGAGTTCTGGCTACAGCTACAGACTGCAAGTGCATCATAATGATTTTACACAGCTCAAGTAAAGGCTTGAACCAGGGTCATTAATAGAGCTGTCAGCAAATTATAAACAAAGCAATTGGTTGGAACAAAAACCAGTATGCCCTCGAGGACCGAAGTTGTGCATCCCTGATTTAAAGTCATTGATTGGCTAAAGGGTCCACATATCTGGATTCAAAGGCCTAAATTGGCTACTTATTGACAGGAAACCAAAAAAAGAAACAAATCCTGCACACGGCAACCCTCCAGGGTGGGAGTGAGAGACCACTGCTCGAGAACATTTTAGTTCATCATGACTGGGTCAAATCACAAAGGTAACCATGTTTTGGTTTTTACATTTCTAATAATGCAGAATGGAAATCTTATTGCCATTTAAAAAGGCCAGTGACTCTTACTTGGTTTACAGCAGAGAACACGTTTAAAATGCCTGGTCATTGGACAGCCTGTTCTTTTTGCTGTCCAGTTTAGTCTACTGTTCTCTGCTGCCCTCTAGTGTCACACTCAGGAATGAGCCAACCAACATCATAGGACATGCTGTGTACTGATGATTTATTGTATTATTTAAAATGTATTTTTAAAGAGTTTTTAAAAACTATTTTCATATACCCTCTTGGGTAAGACTAATTAAATGGGTCTTTTGCTGTGTTTTTAAAAAGTATTTTTGTAAATGCCAGTATAATATTCAGACCCATAATGGATACATATCAAAGCTGCCACGCAGACTCTGGGGTTAATAAAACAGGACTTGGTTGTATTATCTGGATTGGTGTGTATTTTATAGCACGCTCTTTTTAAAATGCGTAATGTAAACGGGCTTGCTTGCCAGTACAAAACCGAAAGGTCACAGAGCAAGTACACGTGGGCAAAAACGGGAAGCAGAAGGCACACAGATTCGAGTACACAAACACTCCTCAGGGACACAAGTGCAATTAAAACTACGGTCAGTTTGTCCTTCAGTAGCCATTGGAAGTCAACGGTTCGGCTCCATCGCCGTTCCCATCTACACACGTTTAAAACAAACACTTTCCTCAAAGTCAGTAGTCTACACCAGCGCAGCAAGGTCAGTATTTGAAATGCAAAGTGGTTAAAAGGGAGGGGGGGGGGGGCGTGTGTGTGTGTGTGTGTGTGTGTGTGTCACCACACATTCCAAATTCCTCATCTTCACCATCATAAGAAGAAACGGATCTGCACTTGCTACGAGCAGGCAAGGTGAACTTCCTTTCTGGCGACGCCGGCACGGTAGGTCCAGGCACTCCTTGCGGCTTAAATAACATTAAATATAGATACAGCAGAGCGCAGGAATGTCACTCGGGTCCTGTCCCTGTACATTAACGAGCCTGGTCTTTGGGCAGTGGAGGCGGTCGGTAAAACAAGGCGCTATCCGACTACGGTCGGACGAAGCAGCTGATCAACTGCTTCCGCTGTAGAGCCAGAACCAGGCTGTAGCCTCGCTGTGTTCAGGTGACCGATTTATAATCAGGACAAAGCTCCATCAAGTTTAAGCACAAAAGCAACACTGTCAACTAGCTTATTTAAGTGAGCTGTGGGCGTACAGTAGGTGACCTGATTTAGAGATGCTGATTCTGACAGAATCCCTGTGCTAAAAACTGACATGAACACTGCGAGTCTATTCTAGCGGTTTCAGGATGTCTCTGACTGCAGAAGTCCTGATGGTAATCTAAACCTGGGCTAAAGGCTGCCTTTAGCATGACCATGATTGCAAGTATAGAGATTGAAACACAACCATGCGGTTAGCCAAGTTAGCCTGGGTCCAGCTCTACAGTGAAACAGGGATATTATCTAAAGGCGCCACGACAAGGGGGGAATTTCCTTATTCACACTTAAGATCTTCGCTGGTCTGGAACAATGTTGGGACAGTCACCCAACAATATTCAGGCAGGATGCCTCAGTGTGACTGCCCTCTTGTGGCTGGAGTACAAACGCGGTCAGACAGACCTGGCCAGGCGGTCTAGCCCTTTGCTCCAATGCGAGTCATTACTGGTGCAAGTTGACAAAGGGCATGGGAGGGTGGACTTCAGTTTTCTGGGAGTGGTGCTAGATTCCTCCCGGGTTCCTCTGGGGATGGGGGCTGCTGGGATATGTCGTGGTGGTCTGCGGGGAGCGCTGGGGGAGAGGTCTCTTCTTCAAGACCGCAGAGAGTAACAGGATCACTTATCTCCTACACAAACAGAAAACAGAAAGCTTTAGGCATTGCTGCTGAGGATGCTTACAGCACAAGAAATATTTTCTATATTACACAATTACTTCTGAATATAATGTCACTTTTCTGCCCAACAAACGATCAAATCTGAACTGCTTAATGGAACTCGTTTCACAATAATGATCTTAAATGAAATCTTTTTATGAATTTTATGCTATATTCAGTACACATTTTGGTACCTATAGCACAGGACAGTCAAACACCAAACATTTACTGCACATGTACGGTAGTGCGTGTTTTTATTGGACACTTGTACTTCAACTTGCCTGCAATAAACCATACTAGATGAATTTAGAATTTGACTAACATTTTTTCAAATTTTAAAAAAAAGCCAAGGCCTTTGTTTACAGACAGCATGGAGCAGTGCACCTCTCTCGTTTTTATGGCTGTGGAGTTTTAACGGTTGCTGATTTGCATGAATGTGTACCCATTTGTCTTTGTGTCAAGTAAGTGGTGAGACTATCCTGTACCACTAAGCAAATCTGACTATCTCTCGAACTCACAGTCCTGAACGCTCTCTTCAGCAGCTGACAGCTTTCTCCTTTAAAAGACTGAGCAAGCTACTCCAGCAAACAAGTCTATTTTGAAACAGGAACCAAATACGAGACTCTCAAACAAATCATTTTCTGCATTTTGAGTTAGCATTTTCTGCCTCCAGTGGAGGTCCCCAGGTTAAATGCATTGCAACAAGAGAAGCAGAGCCAGCCATTCAAATCGCTTGATCGAGACACTCATCCCCACATTTACACATATACAGGACCAAACGACACACTGAACACTGCACGTCTCTCTCACCTTTCTTCAGAGGGGACATAATGGCATGGAAAGGAAAGGGAAAAAAAAAAAAACCACATTCAGTTCAAACGTTCCACAACGCCGCAGCAGATCCGCACACGGGTACGTCCGGTTGGGATGAGAGGGTCTGGATTCCATGGTTGAACCAGTCTCTGCATGCCCTCACTAACACACATGTAGTAACATGCCTGGTCCAGTCACACATAAGTGAGTCTAGACACACAAGAGCTTTTCAAAAACATGCTTATGCATGCTGGCCTTTTTGGGGCACCCTCAGTAACTCTTTTGAGAATGCTAAGACCATCCAGCTATGCAGTTCTTCATATTTTCTATTGGATTCAATTCAGGAGGCACATCCCTGCCCTTATCAAGTAGAGCAGCGCTACTCAAACTCCTCATCCTGCAGGCTGCAGGGTCTGCAGGTATTTGCTCCAACTGTGTGATACACCTCCTGATTTCACTGATTATTTTACCTGCTTGGTTCAGCTAATTAGTGAAATCAGGTGGTGTAGTGCACGGTTGAAGCAAATGCCTGCAGACACTGCGGTTGAGTAGCGCTGATGTAGAGCAACAAGACTAGGCCATATAATTTTTTTTTTTTTTTTATATCAGAATTTACATAACATGTTGCATCATATCAGCATGTGCAAGAATCGTAAGAAAATGTGAAACAGGTGCACATTAGACAGCCATTAGGCATGTGACAGGTTTATCATTTTATCCAACAAATTAAAAAATGTATAGTGCAAGAGTATGATCAAGAATTTGCAGCATAAACTTAAGGTCAGTCCGTGAAACACCACTTTGTTGAAAAAAACGTGATGTGACTTTGCGAACAACATGTGCGGGGAAGTATGTGGAAAAACGACAGACCCTGAAACCTTTTGGCCTCCTCCTACTCACTTATACGGGGACTGTTTCAAAAGCTAGGGGTGCATTGACGGTATGGAAATGGTTTGGTCTCTGAAAATCTAATTCTGTACAGGAAAATGGAATACGCTTGAATATTTTGTACAGTAGCATTAGCAGGTTGCAAATTAGGGTCTGTTAATGTTTACCATCCGGTTTTTGAACATTACTCAATATTGCAGACTGTTCAAGTGTTCATATTCCTATTAAACAGTTACTTTTACCCTTACATCTCTACAGTTACAGTATATTTCCATTTACGTTGTGTATAATATGTACTGGAAAACCAAATACCATCAAATACAGTCATAACATCAGTAATAAGAAAAACATCATGATAAATATTTTTAGGCCCTAGGTGAGAGGCCATTTATGCTTGACTTCAGCATTATGAAGTCATGAAGTGGCCATCAGAATCTCCCTATAACCACAGCAGCATACTGGTTAGAACTGCTCCTTTGCCAGGGCCCAGGCGTACCTGCAAGGGCTGTACCTCTGTGGTAGGACTGGTCCTGGCCAAGGTGACCATCTCTCGGATCTGGTAAATGGCGAAGGCGATGGTGACCCAGGGTGAGGAGGAGATGACCCAGGCAGGCTTGTTCAGGTCCTCCTGCTCCTCCTGGTGCTTGGTCTTTTTGGGAGGTAGTTTGATCTCTGGCCTGGCTGAGGACAACTCCGAGTGGCTCTGGACCAGGTCGATGGTTGCTATGGGGACTGGACTGGATGGAACCGGAATGTTCTCGGCCAGCATCTTGTCCTCTGAGAGATGGAAAAAGAGAGATAGAGGATGAAATGTTATCTGTGTCACTGTGTTATTGATTTCTTTTGAATTCAGAATGGAAACAGGACTAATAGAAATTGAGTTGGGTGAACCTGGGTTAAGGTTATTCAGTGGTCAGTGTGGTCAGCTCAGAGAAACTGTCCCTCACCATGCTTCTTATTCTCAGGGAGGCAAAGTCTGCAGTCTCTCATCCAGTACTAGGTAAACTTGAGGGGGGGCCGGGGACAGTGGTCTCACCCATACCCTGACCCTGTCTCATTACATATTGATAGATAGATCATTGCATTTATATAGCTCTTTTCTTGACACTCAAAGCACTTTGCCGAGATGAGGGAGATACTCGCCTCAATCACCACCACCAACAACAAACTAGCAACAAACATATTGGACTCACCCATACAAGTCCTGGTTCATATATGTAATGGTTTCGGATTCAAATACTTATACTGCACACGATTGATCTTTACGGATCAGCTAACCAAGAGGACCAGGTGGTTGGGTTGTTCATAGGTTCCAATACACCAGACAAGCTCAGTGAAGCATAGAAAAGTATTTGAATCCAAAATAATGAGATATTTGACCCAGGCCTGGCCCTTACCCTGGTTCTGTCCCATTAAATATTGGATGAGGGAGAAGAAGAGAAGGATGATTAGGGAGGCCATTCCGATCCCTCTGAAGGTCTCTGCAGCTCCTGCAGAGCGCGCGCGCGCGCACGCACACACACACACACACACACATCAGAGAGCCATTTATCATAGAGCCATGCACAGAGCTAAATGTAAAACGCTTAAATTCATCCATGTTTATTTTGTTGCAGCTGAAATCTGAAGGCTACATCTCAGGGTTTTGTCCCTTTTCTGGACCTCTCCATATTTCTACCACTATTCAAAACAGATCAATATGGAATGTGCAACACTGCCAAGGTTTTTCCAATATGTCTCATCCAGGCTGATATAACCCCCTAGCCCTGAACACACAGAGAGAAGCATTACTACAGTAACACAACCAGGCAGATGTCAGCCGCTGTAGAGACGGACTGAATAGGCCGTTTGCAGGACGGAGTTGGTGCTGGCCAATCAGATAACCTGGACAGTTGCAAAGCAAATTCTTTCCACTTTATTGGCTTTTTAAGAAGCCTCACCTTCAGATGACTGCCCCCTTTGCCATCAGACTTCAGTTACTACTTTTAAAGTACCAATGTAGGAGTAATGACTTACTACTTGACTTACTAATGACTTAAGTGTTACAAAGCTAAGCTTCTGTATATGGTTAAAGGTGATAGAATTGGTATGTTATTGAGGTCAGTTACTATTATCTGGTTGAAATGGTAGTTCAGTAATGGCTCTATGCGAGTTCGTAGGGTTTGACATTATAGCTAAATGGTTTCGACATCCATACCGAAGTAGTTGACCAGGACTCCGCCGACCATGGCTCCACAGCCACGGCCCAAGCCCAGGTGCAGGCCCTGCAGAATGCCCTGTGCAGAGGTGCGCAGGTCAGGGGGCACGGCAGCGCTCAGGTACGAGATGCAGGCTGCCCACACGGAGGCGTGCGTCACTCCTGTCGACACGAACGGCCAACGTCAGTACGGTACACACACACACACACACACACACACACACACACACACACACACACACACACACACACACACACACACACACACACACACACACACACACACTCAGTATGGCACACATTCACATACACACACCGTCAGCAGGGTACACATTCACAAACACACTGTCAGTATGACACACATTCACATACACAGTGTCAGTACGGCACACACATTCACACACACCGTCAATACAGCACACGGTCACAAACACACATGCTATTAGTACGGCACACAGTCAGATTGCAGGAAAAATTCTGTGCAAAATAGTGCGGGTGTTACATATTAAAGAATAATAACAGTAATTTCAAAAATACATCCCTTAGCACTTCTACCAAATTCTATCCACCTGCAATAACACTTCCTGTTTCCTCGAGGTGCCAGTGGGGGGCAGCACGCGTACAGCAGTAGTAGGGGTGTAGCGTTTAATTCTATAATCATTCACACGGCTCTGTGAAGACAGTGTCAGTTGCAGACAGGCCTGGCCTATTTGTCCCAGAGCACAATGCACAAAGCCCAGTCTCTCCGCACCACCCCCAGTGCCTGCTTATCTACCGTCTAAGCCGTTCCCGGAACAGCGGCCTTTATGGAAACCGGCCATCGATTCAAATCCACGTCTACATCCACGTACATGGCCCAACGCCTGGGGCGTGGGGGGCAGGAACAGAGAGTGTCAGAAGAAGATGAAAAGCAGGATATACAGGCATAGGTTAAACTAAACCGACTGCAGACCTTGAGTCGGTGCAGACCCAGGCTAACGTGTGAACCGCCCCGGGCCTCCGTACGGCGCCTCAATGGTTAACTTGGAAAGGAGGTCAGCCTGGCGTCATGTGAAATGCATGTTTGCTGTCACAGATCGTTATTGGATGCATGTGGGCGGTAAGCAGATAGCTCGTGGTGTGGTCCGAGACGCACACAGAGGGGGATTCTCTGCTTCCCGGTCAGACCCTGCCACTGACAACAGGCAGCTGTTTAGTATATTAAGGGAACCAGGCTTGCAACCCAGACATTGCAAGTTCAATTCCCTGCCTGCCATTGCACCCTAGAGCGAAGGCACTTAGCCTGAATTTATTCAGCATATATCCAGTTGTATATGGTTACTATAAAGTGTGCATTGCCCCATGTAAGAGCGTGTTAAATGCCAAAAACATGTCATGTAAATGTCAAATGTAAAGCAGGGACGTGCCTTTGGAAAGTGTTGAATTAGCAAATTGTGCTGCTCCCGAGATCTAGTCTGAATCTTTTTTCTTTTTTGCATTATTTCCCAAATAATGACTCACCACAGACACACCCCCCTTAAGTCGCACTTTCAGGTGGGAAAATGAATAATGTCAACAATTTTTTTACACAGGTTCTCAGCCTGTACTTTATGTAACTAACGTTACGAAAACAAAGCTGAAACTGAATTGTTCTTAATTTGCAAGCATTTGAATACTGATTCAAATTCATTAAGTCAAGTCTGAGTTGAATTGTTTTCTTAGTTGATCACGCCACTAGTTGACTAATGGTTTAAAATAAGCACCCCCAGGGACACAGAAACGATGAGGTCATATCTGGGTGCATTTATCGAAAGCTTGTGCTTCTAGAACAAGCGAGACACATTGTGTATGACCTGTGTCACTGTCGCAAACAGCCGACACTCCTCTGCAGACAACTATGCAGGTGCTACCAAACCGGTTTTCCTAATCCTGCCATTGCCACGCCTGTACCAGAGGTACCAGAGGTGGAGCAGTGATACTGCTGTGTTTATGTGCTTTCAGTAGTGGGGGGGGGGGGGGGGGGCAGGAAGAAAGCGAATTTTCCCCCGGAAAAGGGCGTCTGACGAGATGTTTAAAATAACAAGGAGAGTTCCTGTCTGTCCTGAAATGCCCTCTCTCGATTTCATGCCCTCAAATCCAAAACAAAGCCTGCTGTGGCCAGCAGAGGCCGGGCTTCAGCTCACCTTGGAGCACCTCCATCGGCAGAACGATCCAGGCATTCTCCAGGTAGGAAATGTACAGGTACCGTGCTGTGTTACAGGCCAGACCGATGTACAGCACTCTGAGAGGGAAGAGACAGACAGAGAGCCAACATGAACACACCCCACCTACTGAACACACATTATGTATAGTACATTAAACTGCTTTTATGGCAAATATTCTAGGAATTACTGTTCAGGCACGACAACAGTGCATTTCCTGGGATTTGAACAAACACACACACAAACAGTTGTTACATTACAATCACACACATTGGCTGCCATGCAAGGCACCAACCAGCTCATCAGGAGCAATTGGGGGTAGGTGTTTTGCTCAGGGACACTTCGACACACCCAGGGTGGCACTGAACCGACAACCCTCTGACTGCTAGACGACTGCTCTTACTTCCTGAGCCAATGTAGCACATTTAGGCTATCATACCAGTCTTAACAAATAAACCTACAATCTCACAAATTGTCCTACAGTTTATTTGTGCTGTGGGAAGATATTGACATGCAGGGTTCAAGAAGCTTGCATCATGACTCTCTCTGTTAAGAATCAAGCTGATATAGTGTAACCACACTATATGCCAGCCGATTAATTTGGTCTCCGCCTGGTGAAAACACCCCAAACTCTACGGGAGTGTCCTGGAGAGACGTCCATTTCCAAGTTGATTGGTCAAAGGGCAGTGCTTTGGATGTTCCAAGCAGATAACCTGAGTAATATACCAAGATTCGTAGTACATGTTAGCGCTTACAGTAAGTTATGTCGCTAAACCTGTAATCTCACTTCATAGTATACCTCCCAGTATCAGAGACTTAAGCCTATTTTATTGACCCTGGGCCCAAGGAAGAAATTGGGTTAGGCCAGTGCAATACTGATTTCAGACAAAGCTGGGAGATCCAGTGACACCAAACATAATGAATTATCCGAGTGCTACTTCTCACGACTGCTTTCATGGACTTCTACCTGTATGTCAATGTACCAACCCTGGCAGCCAGTGAAATATGGGGAAACTGGACAGAAACAGGGAACATATGAGAATAAAGCATAATTTAATGGACTGGACTGTCCTGGATTGGGTTACAGTACATTCTGAATGGAAATGACCTGCGGGGGAGGCCAGTCCATCGCTGCTGTGGGACAGAGACGGGGAGAGACGGAGAGGCGGCATTGAGTTACAACAGCTCAGGGGAGAGGACATCTGAGCTCATCTCCGGAGGGCCGGCTACCGAACAAAGGACAGCGAGGGGAGCGTGACCACTTTTCCCAGAACTGCCTCTCGCACAATCCTGCACCTTGTTTCCTCGCTTTTTCCGCATGACAATCGTCTCCCGTGTTTCTGGAAGCGAAAATGCGCTCGATGCGGTCAGACCTGAGTGGCAGCTCTAATTTGGGTACGCGGGGAGAAAGGGGAATTCTCACAACGAGGGAAGCGTCAGCGTGACAGGGTTCTTAATGGGTGTCGTGTGACGTCTGAAATTCCTGAGTGGGTGTGTGCACAGCCGAAAAGGTGACTCCTTACCCTATGTGCCACACTGTCATAATGCTCCTGCTATCACCCCACACTGTCATAATTACAGCCCCCTGCTAGCGCCACCCACAATCATAACTACAGGCTCCAGCCAGCGCCATACACTGCCATAACTACAGGCTCCTGCTAGGACTGCACACCATCATAACTACAGGCTCCTGCTAGCACTGCACACCATCATAACTACAGGCTCCTGCTAGCACTGCACGCCATCATAACTACAGGCTCCTGCTAGCACTGCACACCATCATAACTACAGGCTCCTGCTAGCACTGCACACCATCATAACTACAGGCTCCTGCTAGCACTGCACACCATCATAACTACAGGCTCCAGCTAGCACCCCACACAATCATAACTACAGCCTCCAGCTAGTGCCACACGCTGCCATAACCTCCTGCTCGTGCCCCACACTGCCATAACCTCCTGCTAGCGCCCCACACTGCCATAACCTCCTGCTAGCGCCCCACACTGCCATAACCTCCTGCTAGTGCCCCACACTGCCTTAACCTCCTGCTAGCGCCCCACACTGCCATAACCTCCTGCTAGTGCCCCACACTGCCATAACCTCCTGCTAGCGCCCCACACTACCATAACCGCCTGCTAGCCCCCCACACTACCATAACCGCCTGCTAGCGCCCCACACTGCCATAACCTCCTGCTAAGCCCCCACACTGCCATAACTACAGCCTCCTGCTAGCGCCCCACACTGCCATAACCTCCTGCTAGCGCCCCACACTGCCATAACCTCCTGCTAGCGCCCCACACTGCCATAACTACAGCCTCCTGCTAGGGCCACACACTAAAATTACAGGCACCTGGTAGCGCCACACAGTCCTGCTAGCCAGAGACCTGATCAAAGCATCAAATCCTGCTTTGCCTTGTGTGGCATTCCAAAGAAATAAAGGTTTGCTTCACTCCAAAGCTTCAGCATAAATAGGCACATGCGCAGCAGAACACAGCACTGAAGGACAGAAACACCTCTAATTTTGCCACCATCTGGCTCTGTGGTGTCCATGAAAACATTTTTTTACTACAAAAATCAGTTAAAACCTCAGTTTCTGCCCAGGAATGAATCGCTGTTTCTGCCGACAAGAGGCATACCTAATGGTTCAAGGTGAAATACATCCCTCTGCTTGAAGGGAAATAAAACAACAGACTGATAAACTGTCCTTAAGTCTACACGCAAGACAAAAGACCCGCCCGCCCCCGCCATTTTATTACCACTGATACTGGAACCATTCACTGGGCAGGCAAACGGCGTGTCCCCACAGCAGGATTGTCAGTAACTGCTTGGCTGAGAAACCGTGGAGACGCCGGTGCCACACCCAAAGGCGCTCTCACAGGAAAGCAAAGCCATCCTTCGACAGACCGGAGTTTGCCAGTCATCACTGAGCTGGTCAGTCTTCCATCCCTGGCCCCTCTCTCCTCAATGTAACGCCAGGCTGTCGAATATCCTGGGACAGTGTCAGACAGTGAAACCTGCCTCTCCTGGCCCGGCGACACCGACAGCCAATCGGCACACAGACAGCAAGCCAAATGGAAAACATTTTTCAGATTAAAATAGAGCAGGGAGTGGCTCTGGAGATGGAACATCCAGATAAAGCACTCGTACTCAGGAAAAGGTGAAGTGAGCCTGGAGGTGTATGCAGACCATGGCAGTGGTCTGCATGGAACGCCACAAAAACTTTACCCAGCGTTACCCAGGTCCCAATGTGCTTGGATGTTTACTTGGGGTAGACTTGGTGAAGAAATGGACATGAATAAAATGCAAAGGGGCTTGATTGCCAATCAGAAGACAAACTGGGCGGGGGGGACAGACAAATCCAGTAGTGACCGCGACTATTTGTTTGCCTGACACCTGATTGTTAGATAGAAGTCAGTATTTTATTTCAGGTATAGGGTATGAAGTGGGTACGTAAACAACCCTACGTTGCCTTTGTCCAGCCGTGCATTTAAGCTCTCCACTCAATTACATTTGATTGGAAACTCTGATGCTGTGTAATTTCTGTATAACTTAAAAGTCCTACGGGAAGATCAATACTACATGCCCAGAAAGGAAGAAGGTTAAGTAGGCCGGCTAATAACGCAATGACACATCATTGCCCACTGAAATGAGTAATAGTAATGTAGAGGTAAATGTTCTGTGATGTTAGACTGTTGTCACCAGGTGTCCATAGGAGTGTACATAGCAACTCAGTTGACAGGAACTAAAGTCCATTGCCAGATGGAAGAAAAACGTCACAATAAATCTTGTGTAAACAGGCGGATGACCACAACCTGTGACAGACAATATTGGGCGTATACCTTTGTTGACCTGAGTTAAACTTTCAACAGGTGATGTGGAATATGCATACAGCGACCAAATAAAATAACCGAACAAATGATGCAAAGAAATGGTGAACACATTCTTATTTTCTCTTGTAGACAAGAAATCATGGAAAGTATGGAACTTTATTCTCCGTGTGGCTTCCCTTACTTATCTGTAAAGTTGGATACAACAGCTTCCATTAAAACATAAGAAGACATTTACCGTTTTTCAAAATAGGGACTTGCCCTCCATTTTACCTTCTACATTTCTATGCTTCAATTCATGTTGCCCCGGTGGGCGGTTCAGAAATTGCCACCAATCTATTCAGTAGCCCTGTAACCAGAGATAAACAGCAAGGCAGGTATTGCACAGCTCCAGCCTTCCCCGATTCCCAGACGGCACATACCGTATGTGTCCCACCAGCTCGATGAGCTTGTGGCTGGTGAAGTAGGCCGCCAGCTCGGATACGTGGCTCAGCACCGAGCAGACGCCGAACAGCGTGGTGGTGCCCTTCAGGTCCTCCAAGTGCCAGTAGAGGAAGGTGAAGACGAAGCCGTATCCGAAGCCCATGAACCAGGCCACGAAGAGCACGGTCGCGTAGCGGAGGCTGCACAGCAGCCGGATCAGGTCCCGGTAGTGGAACGTCTGCACGTCCCCGTCGGCAGCCTCCTCAGAACCCGCCTCGGGAGACGAGTGGCTCTGGGCCGCGTGCGTGACGACCTCCGCATCGGCCCTCTTCTCCGCTTCTTCCTGGTACGCCCTGCGGTCATCGCTGTCGAAGTCGAAGCGCGTGGCCACCATCAGAGCCGAGGCCATCAGGACCCCGAACAGGATGAAGGCGATCCGGTAGTTCTTGTAGTCGGGCAGGATGCAGCCGGCGCCGTCGATGGCTGGCGTGATGTGGGTGTGGTCGATCCAGATGCCCACGGAGAGCATGGCCAGCCCCCAGCCCAGGGAGCCCCACATTCTCTGCAGCCCGTAGCGGTCGCGGTGTCGGCCCAGGTACTGCAGCGTGATCGTATCCACGATGGTCACGGCGGGGGCGCTGAAGAACTCGCCGATGATGATGACCAGCAGGATGAGGAGGAAGATGCTCTCCACCTGGTCCTTGTTGTAGGTGATGATGTACTCTATGGGTACGGGGGTAGTGGTTGGGGTGGTGGTGGTGGTGGTTGTTATGGTTGTGGGGATGGGGGTGGTGGGAGCTTGTGTGCTCTCGCTCGTTGGGGTTCTGGTGAAGGGCACTGTGGAGGTGCTGGTTAGGGAGGGATGCACTGAAGACGTGATTGTACTTGGAGCGGTAGTAGTGGTGGTGGTGGTGGGTGTGGTTGTGATGGCGACAGCGGTGGACACTTCCCTGGCTGCAGGCTCAATCGGAGCTGAGGGAGATGCCGTCACGTTGGCATCAGCCTCTCTGACGTATCTGCGGTGGGGGCTGTAGACAGACTCCAGGTCGTCCAAAAGCGCGGGCAGGCTGAAGAGATCCAAACCTGCCTCTCGGTGACGCCTGCTGTGATTGGACGTCGGGACCCGGAGGGCCTTGGTTTCATTGGTGGGGAGGATGGCGACCGAGGTGTTCGAGGGAGCCTCAGTGGGGTTCTTCTCCGTGCAGGTCAGGCCAGCCTCCTTCACAAAGCCGATGCCGCTGTTGAACACGATCCAGCAGAGCACGGAGAACAGCAGCACGGCCTTCCCCCTCTTGAAGCGGTCAGCCACCACTCCCCAGAAGGGGGCGCTGCAGAACTCGATGAAGTAGCGGATACCCACCAGTAGGCCGCTCTGGCTGGGCGTCATCCCTAGCTGCTTGTAGTACACAGCCAGCAGGGGGTGCAGGGAGCCGTAGGCCGCGTAGAAGAAGAAGTAGAAGATCTTGGAGATGAGGAGGTGTCTGTTGATCCTCATGCAGCACCTCTCCAGGCAGGTCATGCCTTGCACCGATGGAGGGGCAGGCGACTCAGTGGAGGGTACCCCTGGAGAGGAAGGGGACGAGGGCTGTTCCAGCGTTGGATCGAGGGACAGAGTCCCGAATGGCTCGGCCAGGACGTACTGCCTCTTCAGCTCCTCCTCGTCCTCCGTCAGAATCGCCACTCGGTCGTTGCTCGCCATCTCTAGGGAAGAAAGGATGAAAGGACGAGAGGAAAGCAATGAGCGGCAAGTAGGAACCATTTGCAGAAAATGATTATTCACCAGTCTGGTGCAGTAGAGAGGGATGAGTGTGTCTGCCCAAGGAGTCGACGTCAGCCCTCAATGTCAAAATAAGAATCCGGCTCATATCGATACACAGCATTTTGGTCTTCTATACCACTGTACATCACTTTGTGGTTGTGGGTTTGTATGTGCAACAGTGGCAATCAATGTGGGCCCAAAATTTGGAACTTTTTGTTCCATAAGCACTATTCTGTCACGCCTGTTGTACAAAACCTCTAAATGTCCAATATTAGGTAGCAGGGTAGAAGGAGAAGCAAACTGACAAAAATACATCAATTAAAAATGACATCTGGAAAAAAGGGACTGGTTTTAATAAAGGACTGTATCTTTCCCTCCATTTATTGCCGTGACAACAAGAGCAGCTGCACTACGAAACCGGCCTAGTATTATCACTACAAACAGTACCCCTCACTTAACTCCTGTTCGTCTGCCAAAAAATGTCTGTGCTGTCCAAATGATGTTGACTCTACAAACACAAAGGATGACTGAATACTGCACAAGATTGGAAGATTTTAGGCTTCCCTTCAAATCAGATACTGGTATATAGAATCAGTGAACACTATAAGATACACCTTTCTAGTTCTGTGTATGACCTCACTTTGCCCCCAGAAAAGCCAGAAATCTTCATGGCATGATTGAAACGTTCCTTAGCGATTCAGGTCCAGGTGACATGATAGCATCATGCAGTTGCTGCAGATTTGTCTGCTGGGCATGCATGTTGTGAATCTCCCATTCCACCACATCCCAAAGGTGCTCTATTGAATTGAGATCTGGTGACTGTGAAGGCCATTCAAGTACACTGAACACGTTCGGAGAAATAGCTTAAGTGCATGGTGACATGGATGGTGTGTTATCCTGCTGAAAGTAGCCATCAGAGGATGGGTAGATCCCTGTAGCCATAAAGGGATGTTGATGTTCAGTAACAATACTAAGGTAGGCTGTGGCATTTAAATAATGCTCAATTTGTATTATGGGGATAATGTGTGTCAGGAAAACATTCCCCGCACCATTACACCACCACCACCAGCCCGACCTGTTGACACAAGGCAGGATGAATCCATGGATTAATGTTGTAAACCCCCAAATCTGACCCTACTACCTGCATGTTGTAGAAGAAAGTGAGAATAGTCAGAACAGGCAACGTTTTTTCCAATCTTTAACTGTTCTGACTATTCTCACTTTCTCATGTTCTTCGAACAGGAGTGGAACCTGGTGTGGTCTCTTGCTGCTGTAGCTCATCCACTTCAAGGTTCAATGTCTTGTGTGTTTAGAGATGCTCTTCTGCATAGCACTGTTGTAATGTGTGGTTATTTGAGTTACTGTTACCTTCCGGTTAGCTTGAATTTTCGGCTGCTGAACAGCTGCTTATTGGATTGGTTTGGTCTGAAAAACAACCTCTGGACCATAGAATTGAGTTACAGGTGTACCTAATAAAGTGGTCTATATTGATACTGAGTTTATATTTATAGCTACTCATATTTGGGAAATATTCCTCTCTAACAGATTTATATTATTATCACTATCATCATCATCAACCCATAAGTCATTCAGGTAAAGTAGCTCAAATCAAACACCCGAAACTTTCACAAACGTGCAAGCCCGGCTGACGTTAATTTAAATTAATCTTTCATCCGTCATTATTTTAATTTTGTCAACCACTAGACAACAGTAAGTATGACGTTCCGGTGATTAACATACCGGTGTATAAGACAAACCCTAAATATCTATTCATTCGGAATTTGTGAATGCACCTGTTCCTTTGTGGTTATTGTGAAGAACTAAAAACCTTCCGTGAAACTGCCGAATAAGAATAACAATAATAGGTATTCGTGGTATACTGTCTGAAAGGTACAATATAAATGAACTTGTTATGATTATTAAGATGTATATCAAGTCACACGAGCGGAACGATTGACGGTGTGTTGTATGCTTCAGCAGTGGTAAAACCGGGTTGATTGGGTCCCCATTGGCTTCCTGTGCGTTCCCTCTTAAATGCCTATATATTTTTGTGCAGCAGCTGACCTAACAGGGCACAATTTTTACCACTTGCCAAAGAATACGATGCAAGCTAATTCTCAAAAGTAATGAAAGGCATCACATTTTCTGGACAAATAGCCTATTTTGTATGTACAACATAACTACAATACAATGGTTAGTCACCGCGCATATCTCTGCTGCTCCGGGCAACAAACACAGCTAAGACAACCGATCAACCCAAAATGAAATTATATTTTGAACATGAGCGCAGTTACTGTCATTTATGCCGTCACTGAAGGGAAAATATAATCTACTTTACATCATCAACATTGAGACTGCAATTTTACGGAGACACGACCAGACGCCGTGAAAGAAAATACAGCTAGCCTACATTTCTGCTTTGCGCACGTTTGCGGAAGTGTCATCTTTTGTCTAAGTTGGTTAATTAAGCTCGTTAATATTAGAAATCTAACGTTTGTTTGACAAACGTTCAAGGACATAACTCTGACACATACCCATAATTAGCTAGTAAACTTCGCTAATATAATGCTCTATTACGGTTTTAAACAGCGCAGTAGCTAGCCAGCAACTTATACTTATGGTAACACAGTAAATGAATGTGCGCGGAGGAATCACCGTGCGTTTAGATTGTTTTACTCTAACAATCTAAAATTATTGCAATAGATCCACACTCAGAAATTAACTTGCACGTAGCCTAGATGTGAGAATAGCTTGTTGCATTCTCTCCCAAAATAAACTAGTGGAACCTGAGTTGGTTTAATTGATTCTTCACTGAACAGAAACAGTTATGAATATGCTTCCTTACCAGATTCTTCTCGTTTTCAGTTCAGTCTGTTTCACCGCCTCGGCTGGGCGGCAGGTAACCTAATTTGTTCTGCCCAAAGGTTTCTCCTTTCACACATCATCAGAACATCGGGCGTCGCTCCATTGAAGCTTGGACGTAAATGACCAAAATATATCCAATAAACGGTGTCAATAGCCCGAACAATCCGCTTGCAGTTGCACTAAAAGACGTCTGTCTAGCAAATCCTGTTCGCGTAATTATCTACAAACTGCACTCAGAAAGCCAGGGCGGCGTGACGTCATTCTTACCTGCAAACGAGGGGCAGCAACAGGGAGGGGTCGAACTTAGCCTGTGACGTTAGCGGAAGCTGCGGTCTTCACAGCTGAATTTGACAACTGACTGGCTACTGTGAACAACATCAGCGAACCCTTGAGACTGGCCTCTTTCGGAGCAGTTGGTATTTCTTTGGCTATTTGCGGAGTTAATCGATATTATCTAGAAATTCCAAGAAAGGCGCACGAATTGGCTATATTCAGATTTCAGCTGAATACCACAATCAAATCACCACAATAAATAACCTGCAATGCATGTCTATATAAATCAAATGTCAATTATGCTTTAGTGTTGCAGTTAAAAATGAACATTAAAATACAAGTTATTTGCTAATTAATTATCTTTCATTGCTTAAGCAATAATGAAAAGCGATGACTACATCACAGAAGACAGTGTTTTACGGTTTGACATTGTTACCTAGGGCCAGTTTCGCGGACAGATGAAGCCTAGTCCTAAACAAAATAATATTTTCAGTGGAGGTCCTCTTGTCTGTATAAACCATAGTCTAAACATGTGAAAATACAATGAAAAATCTGCAAAACAATGTAAAACAGAATGTATCAAATCATTGGGATTTATCAATGCATTTAAAAAATCCTAATTCACATGCTACTGCAGTAGTTTATTGAAACATTCAGTCTGTTTATTACAACCCAATCAGATTAGATTTCTACAGTGGGCTAAAATGGTATGGTATGCCTGACACAGCAATATTACAGAAACATTTTTCTCAAAATAAAATGGATTATCCTCTCTGATAAAACTACTGCAATGAGATATGGTGTCTGCCAGCCTATGGTTCGATTACCTTTTTAAACAAGCATCACAATGTTAAGATTTACCCAGTCTACACAAACGTGGCAGAACAGAATCACTGTAAATATGCGATATTCTTGAACACGGTTAACAGTAAAACCACATATGGCTGACAACATACAATTTCCTTTCGCATATTATTATTATTAATATATACACATTTTTTTAATTCACTGTTGAAACTGAAGTTCTGGGTTCTGATGCATGTAATAAATAACATCTCCATTTGCATGGTGTACTCGAGCAGAAAAACATCCCATTCAGTGAAGGAGATCATTATCTCTAAGAAAACTTAAGAAAACTGCAAGCTCTCAGCAGTTTCATGTCACGGGAAGTACTTGCTTTCACTTCACAAAAGAATAGTGCTCTTCAAGTCACCATGCCTCAGCAAGCTGACACTGTTTATCAGACCCTGGAGAGAACCGCACTGCAATTTACACGCATGCATGTATCTCCACTTTACTGAACCACAGGAAGAGTTAAAGTCTTATGAGCCTGATAATGACATTTAGCCCCACTCACTCTTCTGTTCACACAGCTGAACCCAAGCTTAACAGTGGTCATGCAGATGAATCATGATTCAACCATGACGGTCCTGGAGAAGAAAACTAGCTAGATTTCCAGGGCGGGGCTAATTCTTATTAATCTTCAGAACTGCTGTTATACGAACAGGGCGAAAACCACAATCTGCAAATCCATAAAGGTTTCCTGTTCAGTTCATTTTACCTTCTGCACCGACAGCTTCAAACTGGGACCAACACTACTCTGGTCTAGTGTTATATCCTTTTAACTTATACCTCCTCAAAACAATTTAGAAAAATAAATTAGTTTCAAAAATGAGTAAAAAAAAAAAAAAAAAAAAAACTGAGGATATGCTGTTTGGACTCTTTTATTGTCTATAGTATTCAGAATACGCATCCTTATTTCAGTGGTTCTGGTCTCTGTGCATTGAAACTTATTGAAAGTGCATATTATGAATGCATAAATAATCCTGACAGTGGCAGAAAGGAGGAGCAGCTGACCTTCTAATTATGTGCTTTACTCAGAAAACAATGGCCTGCTACCTCTGATGACTCATGATCTTCTGTAGGTGGGGCTCCTATAGGAGGGGGCAATCACACCAACCCAACCTCTGACCTATGACATAATGCTGGCTAAAGCTTCAAGAATCAATAAGATTACAAAGACAAAATTTCATACATCTCACACATATTTCCTTTTTCAGACACTCAAGAGGAAGAGGATCTGAAACTAAACCCACTAAAGAACTGGAATCTCACTGGCTCATTACAATCTTTTTCAAGAGTGGAGCTGAATCAAGATGGCTTGCTTTGTAGAGTAGGGTTTTCCACTAGTTATTTTGTTGTTGTGAGAGAGAACGGTTTCCATTAAGCTGGCCTAGCACAGAGCTAAACAAGCATGTGACCATCGCCGGTTTCTTTCACTTTCAACACAAGGTTATAAACAACTGACTAGGACTTCCTTCTTCGTTTCACAGGAAGTGGTGGGTCTTTATCTCTTCTCGGATGTGCGCACATCTAGCTGCGGGTACTGCACCAGAAATGATGCTGTATGGAAGCAGCAAGCCTTAGCTCATGCCCAAACCAGCTTGATTCCATCTCTAAAGTAGAGACAGGGAGTTACTGACTACAGTGAGGCCTTCAAGAGGAGCTTCAGGACTTCGTTCAGATGTGCTTTTGACCTGTACGCGATTAGCCCGCCTTTATTCGCCCACCTGTCGGGCCCTGTGGCGTCCTGCACAGGGGTGTGGTACATTAGTTCTGGCCGTTCCTCCAGAGTCCCATCATGCCTCAACCTCAAGATCTCCTTCAAGTCGGCCATGCCGCCACCCATGGAACGTAGGATGGCGTGCGGGGAACAGCAGTCCCACCTGAATGTCGTGTCTTCTGAGAACACGTACACGTCCACTAGGCCTAGGACAACGCACAGGCTTTTATACCCCGCACCTGCGGCATAGTGAACCCCCCCTTTCAGAGCTTCCAGGAAGACCCTCTTGACACATTCTGCTTCCCCTGTGCTAAGCACTACTGAACACAGAGCCCCCTGCTGGGTGGATGCTGCAAGTGTGCTGCAGTGGTGCTCTTTGGCACCCCCTGCTGATGACTGGAGGGAATTGACATTAATGGAGCCAGATGATATTCCCCAGTAGTACTGTCCAGTCCACCTGCAAAAAAAAATCACACCAGTTAGATTGTCATTAAGAAGGCAACTACTGTGCAATTAGATGGCCACCTGACAGCTTTACAAAAGGGATGAAATGAACCTCTGTGTCTCTGGATCCAAAACGGCAAACGGCTGGTTAACGACTCCCATGACAGGGGCCCCCGTTTGCAGATGGTACACCCCAATTAAAACCGTCACACATTGCAGCCCCTCGCTGTAGATGTTACTGTTCGGAACTGAGTCACTGATACCTTTGATGTACTGAAACGTAGAATCTGGAGAATGAAAAAAGCAAAAATGTGTGTATAATCTAGAAGTATCTCTAAACCTGAAAACCTGAAAACCAGCCAACGGGTGCTGGTGTAGGCAGACGGCACAGCCCCCAGGGCTGTGTGGGATTACCTATGGGATCCACCCACACTCCAAGGCTGTCCAGTGGTATGCTGAAGTCGCCCGTCCCGAGGTCAGGGAGGGCGAAGTCACTGTGCGCTGCTCTTGCTAACACCTCCGCCGCCTCCGTGTTTTCCCCCAGCACCTTACAGAGCAACCTGCTGGTGTCCTGCTCCGTCTCACACACCCGCACCTCGATCTTCTCACCTGACAACAACCGCAACAGCTACAGTTCCCCTAGGCTGGTGCGCTGGTCAAAACTCTGGAAGTGAGGGTTATGAGGCTTTTCCAGTATGGTGCCGGTACAGTACTGGTATAGCCATTTAAGTAATATCAGTATCATATGGGATCAATGTGTTACATATCAGCATTGTGCCAGCAGGGAGAGGAGGTTTATTTGCACTGGTCGGTTGTGTGAATAGCTACACTGATAAGACGTTTTAGGTTTCTACTGCATTACTACTGTATTAAAAGCAGTCAGTGTTTTTCTGAATAATGTACCAGAATAAAGTCTAAGATAACAGCAAAATAGCTTTTTATTCACATACCTAGTCCATTCCTGAATTCATTTGATTCTTCGCCAAATATGTTGTTTTCAATTCCTGGGAACTAAATTGGAAAATGAAACCATCACATTTTGTAAAGATAATGTCCAAAAATATCATAACAAAAGGTTCAATGTTTCACAGATTGTAAGACGTCGTATAACCAAAACACGTTAATTGGATGTTTGTATTGAGCTTATTGAGATAGGGATGTTATACCTGTTTTCCAATGTCGTGCTTGATGACTTCTTGGACAAGGACATCGGCAAGTGTTTTGAAATCAGTCACAAACTTCTTGTTCTTCTCGCCCTCTTTCTTCTCCTCAATGAGTAGACTGAAGAGACTCTCCTCCTGTCTGCAGGCACGAGCGATGTCTGCCGCCTTCTCCGACACCCTCACCAGAGCATGCATCAACTCCGACATACTTTCCTAACACAGAATCAAAGATTATCACTTGCCAAGTCCAATATCATTGCAGAAATATACACTCACTGAGCACTTTATTAGGAACAACTACTTATTAATGCGCTTATCTAATCAGCCAATCATGTGGCAGCAGCGCAATGCATATAACCATGCAGAAGCAGGGGAAGGAGCTTCAGTTAATGTTCACAGAAACTGCTGATCTCCTGGGATTGTCACACACAAAAGTCTCTAGAGTTTTCAGAGAATGGTGTAAAAAACAAAAAACATCCAGTGAACTGCAGTTCTGCGGGCAGAAACGCCTTGTTAGTGAGAGAGGTCCGAGGAGAATGGCCAGACTGGTCACGCAAATAACCACACATTACAACAGTGGTATGCAGAAGAGCCTCTCTGAACACACAAAGCATCAAATAGCAGCAAAAACTTAATATGTCTAATAAATACCTAATAAAGTGCTCACTGACTGTATATAAAGTATTTAAAATGCACAAGTCTCATGGTGGGATATTTTGAGGCGGCGGAAATTATTTTAAAAATATTTTAAGGTTATAAACCTTAGCTTTTATTCTCTGTGTAGTTACATGTGCCCATGCATTGCTTTCACTAATAAAAAGCTGGTGCAAACATCACTTAAAGATGGATTTATGCTATATCGACAATGTGTAGCTCCAAAGGCTATTCCAATAACATTGCAAACTGGTTTGCTAAATACACACAAAGTGGCCTGTTGTTTAACTTCAAGATTCCACACAGATAACACTCAGCTCAGTGTATGCAAAAGGACAGAATTCCCTTGGAATTCTAGGAATTACTATGGCCAGTTAAGCATAAACATGTGAACCGTGGCACAGATAATCAATATATTACAGTATGTGACCCATACAGATGCACAAAAAGTCTGTTATAATTATGAATTAGAATTAGACCTATTACTTAACTATTATTACAATGTAGTGGCCAATAAGTACACCCGCAAAGCACTTTGTATGGGTCTACTTATGGTCACATATCACATGGTTGGGAGATTAAATCAACAATTCTGAAACATAAGCTATTAAATATATTATACTGCATCTTGTTGGCCTTTACTAATGGTGAAAAACAGCCAATAAGCCACACTAAACTACTGCATGGTGCAGCTAGTGGTAAATGAATTAGCTCTAACTATGGTTTTCAACATACATTTAGAAAGACACAGATCAAGCTACAATCGTAATAAATCCACTTATTTTGGAAGAATATACTACATTGTAACTTGATTATACACTCAGTGAGCACTTTGTTAGGTATTTATTAGACTTATTTTCTAGACTTCTTAAGTCTTCTGCTGCTGTAGCTTATCCACTTAGAGTTATAATGCATTGTGTGTGTTCAGAGATGCTCTTCTGCATACCACTGTTGTAATGTGTGGTTATCTGTGTTACTGTCACCTTCCTGTCAGCTTTGACCAGTCTGGAGCTTCTCCTCTGACCTCTCTCATTAACAACGTGTTTCTGCCCGCAGAACTGCTGCTCACTGGATGTTTTTTGTTTTTCACACCATTCTCTGCAAACTCTCGAGACTGTTGTGCATGGAAATCACATAAGATCAGCAGTTTCCAAGATACTCAAACCACCTTGTCTGGCACCAACAATCATTCCACGGTCAAATTTTTTTCCAAATCTGATGGTTGATGTGAACATTAACTGAAGCTCCTGACCCGTATCTACATGATTGTGTGCATTGTACTGCTGCCACACAATTGGCTGATTATATAATCGCATGAATAAGTAGGAGGAATAAAGTTCCAAATAAAGTCCTCGGTGAGTGTATATGGACAGATGACAAAGATAAATGAAATTCCCCATGGTGCCATTTCTAGACTTGAACAACATAATTCCATTGAATGAAAGGAAACCAATGAATACGTTCTGGAGTAGGGCCAGATATGGGCCTAAAGTCATTCTACAGATCTGTGGCCTTCTTGAGCTGAGCAGAAACTAACTATGTAACTTCTCCTTTTTGTCTGCAGGAGAAAAAGCATGTCTCGGCATATGGCAATTCAGCCATCGACCAAAACAAAAAACCTTCATACTACCTACTATCATTTACAGTCTCAAAATACAAATATTTCATATTTCTGTGGGACCAGCCACTGCAACACTGTTCAAAAAACAGTACAAAAGAAAATCAGAGAACAAACTCTGGATGAAAAGACAAATAACAAGAGTTCCGCATTAACATAAATAAAAATCTGCAACTTACACAGACTAAAACCTACCCCTGCTGAGCCATCTATTTAGTACTTCCTACAACCCTGACCTATTTATATCAGGTTTACTGTACCCTAAGCCAATTTACCTTCTGCAAGTGAGAGGAATCTAATCTGTGAATGGGCAGGACGTTTTAAAATTATTCTAAATTGAAGTAAATCGTTTTTGAGGCACTGGTAAACCAGGAACAACATGCATCATCAAAATAACCAACAATTACAGCTCCTGACAGTTTTTAAGGTCCCAGTGTAAAAGAGCCCAGAGCTTCTAACCATGAAGTGAATCCGGTTGTTAATTGTACAAAGAGCTTTCTGTGCCATACTTTCACCAGTCAGATTATTATTAAGGATACACCCAAGGTCAATTACAGATACCTTCTCAGCAATCAACATATCGCCCACTAAAGCTCTATATCCACATGATTTCTTTAGTCTCATCTTAGATCCAAATAAGATGCAAAAAATTATTTTTAAGTTAGCCATCTACTGACATTTCAGAACTCAAGGTGTGTTCAATACTTTTGTCTTTGTGTGACCTAAACAAAGCAGAATCATCCGCATAATAAAAGAGGTCACAAAAACAAGCAGCTTTCATATCATTTACATATAAATGGAAGAATAGTGGACTAAGGTTGACATCCCTGTTTACATCCACCAACTGAACATTCCTTAAGATAGTTCACCCAATTAATAGTGGCCTCTTTAAAACCGGCAGCTGAGGGATACTGTGATCCACTGAATCGAAGGCCTTTTACCAGAACCATACCATAGAATATATATCCCCATCTATTTATTTTCTTATGTGATCCATCATATAAAGTAGACAAGGATAAGTAGAATGTGATTCCCTGGAATCTGACTGGAACTAAAAATATGTGAAGATAAATAAATATCAATATGTTCATACACTATCTTCTCCATAATCTTCAAAAAATACTTTGATACTGGCCTGTAATTACCCTGATCCAATTTGATTCCCTTTTTAACGTCAGCTTTAACGCGCAGCGAATATTTAAGCCCCATGTGAAATATCTCCAATCATTTGAAGATAAATATTAATAAAATAAATATTTAACAACTAATAAGCTAGTTTTATACCTGTATAAACTGTAAGGTAAGAACGTCAGCTTAAGTAGCAGCATGTATGAACAAGCAACTTGCGAGTTCGTCAATCTCATCTGTCATGCCTACCTCACAACAGCGAGTTATACATCAAATGTAATTCGACAAGGGTTTCTTCTTAACGACATCGGACCACAACAGCTCCGTGAAGTTGGCTTGACGGAAATTCACAGGAAGTTGCGACCGGAAGTTCTGTACAGGAAGTCTAATTGTTGCTAGCTTCACGGAGCTGACAACCATAGACATATATACAGTATGCTCGCTTAGCAGTGACGCCATCTCAAAGCGCCACTGTTTATAGTAACTCCAGTCGCTATAATGACGTTTAATAAAGACAAAGGCGTATAAAAAATTCATCTTCCTAAATGGCCACACTACATGTATGAAATTAAGCAAGTAACTGTTTGCGCTTAATAAAAAATGATTAAAATTCATTGACATTACAAATTCGATGCTATAGGCCCCCTATTGCCATTTTGTGCACCAGTTATTGATATTCTAATATGATCGATATGTATTCCATTAACCGTATATGATTGCATGCATAGGAGATGTCCACCAGGCTAACAGTATATGGATGATAATTTTAAAAAATCACATTATTGTTTTTATTATTATTAAGCAATAATAATTATAATGTAATATAATGTATAATGTAATGCAAAGAGCACACACCCTTAAGCCCTTCACACAAACCAGCAAAAACAATAGGGAGAAGCTGTGTGCAGGGTCTGGGGGGGAGGGTCTGTCAGCAGACAGTCTGGAGTTGGAAGAAACAAGACAGAGTGGCTGGGGGGTTGACGGGAGAGAAAGGGAGAGGATGACCTCATCAATAATTGAATCCACTACATGGAAGGGGAGGGGGAACAACGATGAGATGGGAGGCTCTATTGAGATCACTCTGAAACACTGCACTTGTGCTCTCTTGTGAATTACAGCACTTTGATCCCTGGTCTTTACACTTAAATTCTAAGATGCTTTGCATAAGAGGATGTGTTAAATGGCAGTAAAGTAAAAAGTGAAAAAAGAAAGAGTCTTCAGTAACAGTAGCTGCTCAGTATCTTTTTTATTTTTCACATAAGAGGATATGACAGTGGTCTATTGCTGTAGTTCTGAGGAATAATTGGGAGTGAACCACTAATGAAGAGTAATGGTATGGTTGTGCCAATCAGATATGGAGAATGATACCATGACCTCAATCCCTGGTCACACAGACTGTGCCAAGGAAGTCATAGCTGAGTCTGGTGTACTCCCACTGTAATTACTACAGGATGACTGGGCCCAGTCAGAACGGTCACATCCCCACTGTAAAGTACACCAGTGTATACTGTAAGTGGTACATCTGAATTTGGGCTATCTAGAGTTCTTCTTGTAATATTCTTCATTGTGATATCTCTTATTAACCTATTAACTCCCCTCCAAGGAAGAACCTGTGCCGACTATGCAGTTTGCTATGGAATCTCTCCAGGTCATGGTCACTGTGGCAGAGGTTTTATGGCAACAGGATGTGGGTGCTGGTTCATAGCCTCTGGAACCCCCACTGCAAGTAAGACGGTATAAACACTCTCATCAGAAATTCTGTGGCTGTACCACATCCTGAAATACCTACCAAATTGTCAGAGTTAAAGCAGTTTTGCACGAAAGACAGGGCTAATATTTTTCCACAGTGATGTTATATTGACTTCTCGCCTTGACGGGATGTATTCTTAAAAGGCTGTGTGCAATGTTTGGCATCAGAATTTTCTGGGAAATTATGCAAGTAAGCAGGATAAGAGGGAAAACCATGCCTCCACTCAGCAGGTACCACAAAACAAACAAATTAATTAATTAATAAAACAAAGGGTGAATTCCATGTAAACTTAAAATAGACAGAGCACTGAAGCGTAACATGAAACAGAATTAAAACACGGTGAACTTAAAACACCCACCTTTCCTCTCAGTCTATCTTCTTAAACCGGAGAGGAAAAATGTGCCCACAGGGTGGGAGGGGGATGGGATTACTGTTTTAAATGAGATTTGTCCCCTGTGAACTGGGCTGAATGTTATATACGGACGCATTCCCAGTGCGCCGAAATTCAGCCAGATTATCAGGGACGGTGGTCGCCCCAGAGATAAATCTGGATGTAAACATCCCCACAGGAGATGACAGAAAAAGAGAGAAAAAAAAGCCTGATGAGTTTGTAATCTGTTGCCTGGATTATAGGGCCAATGAAAACATCGCTCAACGCTGACCTTCGCATTGGAGTGGCAGCTGTCAGAGGGACAGACAGGCTCCATTCAGAAGCCCCAAATTTAGCCCCTTCCCAAGCAGATACTAATGTAACTGGTGCTGTAGACTATATAATACATCAACAGTTTCTAAAGAGGGAGTCATAACAAAAATGACAGATTAATGTAGATTTTTCAGATATCCATAAATTGATTTGATTAATAAACTGGAACAATGAATTAATGGACATTTCTCAGTAGTAGCTTAATGAGGGACATGTGATCAGTTGTGATCAGTTATGCTGCGCTGTTCCTTCTCTGTGAAGCCCCCTGCACCCCCCCCCCCCCCACCCTCACCCCAACCAGCACACACACAAGCAAAAAAAACGTTACCCATATGTGGCCAGTGAAACAGCCAAAACGGTTGAGTTTTACAGTATGACCTTTGATATTCATATGCAGGAAATATGCTTGAGCTCACGCACTACATCATGACTGTACGGAAAATCAATTTCATGTTAACAGGACACTGTGAGATGAACGTGGTTCTAAAAAAAAACTCTGTTTTGGAACGTCTTAATTCACACAAGGAATGTGAGGATAATGAAACAGTCATGTGCACAGTATGCGTGACCTGGTTCTTCAACACGTTGCTGTATAATGCAATATTAAAAATGCATGAGACTTTTTTCTGTGTGGGCTACTACCTCTGTGAAGGCTGCAATTTGCCACGCACTATGCACACATTATAACCTTTATAATATATTCACATGCTACAAAACCTTTCATACAAAACTATACCTTTTCTTAGGTATGTGGCAATAAAGTGCCTTAGATGCATGTATGTATGCATGTTCCAATCTATGTGTGAACACAAATCCATTCCTGTCAATAATATACTTTGTCAGGTATTAAATAAAAAGTAATGTATGTGATATCCAATTTATCCACTGAGCAATTGCACACCATCTTACATTGCCTTTTCTCTAAACATTCTAGAAACCTTTTTTAGACGTGGTGAGCCAGCTATCAGTAATTCTACAGTTTAATCTCAGCATATTCACTACTATTAAAACAGAAAACCGGTAAATATCAAATGCATTTGTTGCGTGACAAGCAAGCTCCTCCTATTTGGCTGTTTTACTGAAATACCATTATTGACCAGTAGATGGCAGTTCTCTCAAGCATAAGACAAATGCATGGAGTTTTTGGATGCAGTGATGCCTGAAATTGACTAGCTTGAGCCTAAAATGAATGAGAAACAGAACTGGACAAGTGGTATCTCTTTTCAGTAAATAAAGTGAATGTTCCATGTCACTCTTCAGAGATATTCAGATGTAGTAAGGAGGCTCTGTCATCCAGGATCTAAAATGACAGTGTGAACCTTCACTCCCCATGGTCACATTTTGGGACACCATGGAAGGCATGTGCCTGGCAGGATTCAGGTCAGATTCCTAGTTTGTGACAGATGACCTTTCTCTCAGAACTTTCCTCCTGACAACCCTGTGGAGAAGTCAGGTGTGACTACAGAGTCTCTCTGGCAGAGAAAGAATGAGAGAGGAAGTATATTTTTGACTGATTATTCTGGTAAGACTTTTCATTGAGAGTGAAAGGCCACAATGATTATTTAAGTATATATATTCTACATTAAGGTCAAGGGGTGGGGAACAGGGTTTAAATCCTTGTCATAATGTTTTTCACAATAGCACGTCTCTCAGTTAATAAATAAAATGAAAATAGAAGCCCTTATAAATAAATAGTTAATGGAACTTTTACCAGATAGTTAAAACACAATAACTCAAAGCAGGAAGAAAAATCATTGCATTCTGTTGCAAGTATCATGTGTCAATTATGGAGTTATGTTTCTGCCAAATTAAAAAAACAGCCTCTTTTGTTGATCCGGCATTTTGTTTTCAAGCTGGTGTGGAGTATTAGCGATGAAACGACACCGTTCTTCACAATGGAAACAGACCGATGGGAAATGTGTGCGATATGAATCCTGATGAACAATAGAACTCAGGTCCAGGAAGTGGAGAGCTTGGTGAAATGATGAATGCAGTCCTCCACACTCAAAGCCTGGCTCCAGTGTCCGTCCCACATCCTCTGTGACAGAAACATTACCCCGTGTGCCCTCCGCCAGGAGTTCATGTGAGCAGGACATCGAGGGCGATGCCAGAGAGGCTAATCGTTAGCGCCAGCCAGAAATTTAACACCTCTCAGTGACAGTGTGACATGACATGGGCGGTGTGCGGGTGGGCAGGGAAAGTGTGATTTGGGGGGGGGGGGGGGACTAGTGTGAGATGGGGGGGGGGGGAGCTTGGAGGAGTGAGGGAATGGGTGAGGGGAAAAACAGAGGTGATGTGAGAGTGAAAATAAACAAAACAATTAAAAAACCGATCTATAATAAAATAAATAAAAAATCTACAACAAAACCAATTAATTTGTAAAGAAATAGAAGTGAGTTCTGTCCCAGAGCTTGTTGCTATTGGACTGAAGAGGTGGGATGTTGAGTTGGGGGGTATGCATGTGGTTTGTATGTGGGATGTGCCCCATAACCCCTTTCTCCAGTCCCATGTAGTGCAACATTATACGTAGGTATGAGACACCAGCGGCACGGCTCCCGGTGACAGCCAATCAAAATCTCACCCGTGGATTTGAATGTGTCTCTAAGACTGCAGCAGCTCCTCTGAGCCAAAAGGGGCCAGTAAAGAGCCACTGACTCACATAGGGGCAGAGGGTGTTCTTCAGCTGCGCTGTGTGAGTTGTTACGATTCAACGGATTACACCCTCCATTCGATTCCCACCGTAGCCACACCCAGACACAGATATGCCTTAACATGCGCACCCACCCACACATAAACCTGCGTCCCAGGAAGTGCAAAGCCCCCAGCTGCCCCCCGTCTCCTTTACCGCAAGCTTATTTTACTGGAGCTCACACCCCCACCCGCCCGCCTTCAGCACTGCCTCTGCCCCTATCCCATCCTGCTCTCAGCTAGGAGCCCCCCTCCCCTCTTGTTGCATGGTGGGATCAGGGCTGTTGATGACTCCCACAGGCCATGCAAACAATAACAGTAGAGTCGTCATAGAAACGGTCAGGTGAGACAGTGAGGGTGTGCAATGAACATATCAACATATTGGTCAACCACGCCTGCCCTATTCTCCTAAAAAGACCTACACTCGCAATCTCTTTGTCATTCAGGGGTAAACATCAAGGAGCATGTCATATCAGCAACTGAAATTCATTGCAAAAAAGTAATAAAACTATGTTACTGTCCCACCCCCTTTTACATTCTCCTGTACTATTAATAACAAATAACTTTAGCCTGTGGGGCCGAGCTTGTAAATGGCATATGCTCGGTGCATGTCAGCTCACATGCAGCAAACATGAGAAGACAGGCAAATCCAAGCAAATTTGACGTTGCGTCAGTGTCGTGACTAGTCCTGAAATACTGAATCTGAGATTCTCTGAAACGTAAATGCCACCGCTGCATGACCTCAGGGATCTTTGATGAACTTTATTAGTCACTGAGGTATCAGCGGGCTAAACACAATCTTGATAACAATAAAACATTTTTTTATGGTGATGTGAAAAGCACTGCATACAATCAATAATCTGTATACAATTAGGGTTAATTCAGGTCATTTGGGACATTCTTTGTAAATGCACTTTCTGAGGTCTTATTAAGCCTCACCACCAGTCTTAATCAGATCACCAGTCTTAATACATTTCCCAAATTGTGTCCCAAGTTACCTGTATTCACCCTACAAAGTTAGATAAATTGAGAATTAATATTACATATGGCAAGGTCAAATACCCAATAAAAAATTCAATAAAAGTGATTCATGAATGTGAGCATGATAAATTCACATTATTACTGTATATCTGCAACTCTTAGCTATCTTAGACTGTATCGCTAGTCTCTCTCTTTCCTCTTCATTAGTAATATAAATCCTAAAGTATGCTCATTGGTGTGTATGTGAAGTTTAGTATTAAAGAGAACCTAAAGAGAGCTGAGCATGGATAGTAGCCATGTTTGGCTAATTTCTGCTACTGTACCCCAGAGCTCAGAATTCCTCTCGTTCCTTAAGTAGATTTGATCAAATCTATAAAAGCAATGTACTGTAAGGTAAACACAGGCGGTCTTTCCAGGGTTTCGTGCAAACGGCGACTAATCCTTGGGCTCAGGATCAGTGGATTACTGTCGCACAATAGGTGCCATTTAGCAGGCGAGAAGGTGACGGCAGGAACGCGGAAACGAGAGTCGTCTCCGACCTGTGAAGCGTTACCTCCAGTCCCGTGACTCGACAGAATGAGGCCGATGCATGCTCATGCCGTTTCTAGGTTTAGACAGGGCCTGGTACAACGCAAAAAAAAAAACCCTACATTAAATTTTTATCCATACGTAAAACGTTTTTTTTAAATCACATATATTGATTACATTATTATACCCTTTTTCATGTATACTGACGTATTTAAACGTGCACTTCTAATGATGTCAATACAACATTCAGTGTGAAGTGCCTTATATGCTAAAAAAACAAGTGAATGAATGTAAAAATGATTTATGCCAGTGCTAGAACATATATCTATTTTATATCTTCTGCATACTCCATGTGTGTTTCTTGTTTTTTTATTATTTAACTTTATTTAAATATTGTTTATTTGTTGTTCGTTAAATGTTTTCTATATGAGCCATTTAGTAAAACCTATAGACACACAAATAATAGATCATTCATGATACACAAAACATCATATTATGCAAACATGCACAGATATTAATTTTCTTAGAATTGTTGAAGCTCCTACACACCAGCACTTTGGTTTATGTTCTCATCCTTTAAGGAGAGATGCAGATGATGTTTAAAAACAACATAATTAAGGCCATAGAGAGTCTCCATCTTTGGTTTTGTGTGGTGAGTTCTGGGTTTTGCCACACTCATTTCCTGAGTCAGAAGCACAAAAATCATATCCTTTCTGGTGCTGCCATCCACTATCACACAGACAGGATGGCGCTGCTAATGACATGGCTGGCTTTTCCAGACTGTCCTGTGCCTTGGTCCTGTGCCTTAGCTTACATATGGCACATGGAAAGTTTGCCTTTTTTATTATACATTCAGTGAGCACTTTATTTAGTATTTATTAGACTTCTTTTTTAGGCTTGTTTGTCTTCTGCTGCTGTAGCCTACCCACTTAGAGGATTGACACGTTGTGTGTTCAGAGATGCTCTTATGCATACCACTGTTGTAATGTGTGTTTATTTGCTTTACTGTCACCTTCCTGTCAGCCTTGACCAGACTGGCCCTGACCTCTCTCATTAACAATGTGTTTCTGCCCACAGAACTGCTGCTCACTGGATGATTTTTGTTTTTTGTACCATTCTCTGCAAACTCTAGAGACTGTCGTGTGTGAAAATCCCAGAAGATCAGCAGTTAATCAATCCACCATATCTGGCACCAACAATCATTCCATGGTCAAAGTCACTTAGATCACATTTCTTCCCCATTCTGACATTTAGTATGAAAAACAGCTGAACCTCTTGGCCACGTCTGCATGCTTTTATGCATATTAAGGCTGCTGGGTCTAACTACATTTTTTTAAATAAAAATGAGTTAGTGTTATCAATATGTTGCTTTTTTTGCCCATTCACTTTGGTATCTTTGAAGCCCAATATCTCAAAACACAGATAGAACCTTATAATTCCAAGGTCACGACATACTATGTATTTCTCTCCAGAATGAGAATTACATTTTGTTGGAGTTGGTGTGATGTTAACGACATAACTGACTCGTGACATCATCCGTTCCAGAGCGTCTCCTCCCTGTGCTCTTTTCTCCATCCAGGAGCTTGTGTCCTTCCTGCTCTTTTGTTCAATGGAATTTTTAAGAGGCCAAGAAAGGCCTTGAATCAGTCCCCAGGCTCAGGGTTTTTTTCCCTGTGCTTGTCGGTCTGTGGTGGCATATGGAGGAAGAACAGGCCTGTTTGACCACAGAGGCCCTGAATGGAATTCACTTTCCCCCCAGAGTCAGCGTGGGGGGTAAAGGCGCTATATCCAATGACTAACCCAGATGACCAATGAACCTGACAATTCGGAACAAGTGGGAAAGAAAGAGAGAGAGAGAGAGAGAGAGAGGGAGAAAGGAGGGAGGGAGAGAAAGAGTGAAAAACAGAAAAATAGCTGTGAGTGCTTCAGCGAAAGGTCAGCATGATGATGCGATGAATCATTTATAAATATTTAGATGTCTCTGCTGGATAGATGGACAGGCGTAATGCAAGGCAGCTGATTAAAGACATAGGACTCATTTAAACCTACCAGGGTAGTCTGTCAGTCATGGGGATACAGCACATGTTAGTATGTATTTGTTTGTCTGTTTAAACAGACTTATATTAGTGTGCTGTGAACCCAGACAAAATTGTGCACTGTTTCCTTGGAGTTTTTGAAACAAGCAAATTCACAGAAACTTTTAATATATTTTTCACTGTTTGTCACAATTCTTTAAATCATGGATTTGATTGAAGACATGTGTTATGGTTTTCATTTTCAAAATGAATTTGAGTAGGCCCTCACTTACAGTACAACAGCTGCCTCCAACCCTAATACTGGACATGAAATGTACATGCTCATTTCTCCAAAGTACATTATGGTCTAAAACAAACCAATTTGCCATGACATGTTAATTGATGACAACTTGCCTATCTCTCAGACTGCTGGACGTCAGTAAGGTGATCATAAACTTATTAACTCAATATGCTACACATTCCTGCAGTCAGCCAAGCCTGGCGATGCTAATGTTTTACAAACGTAGATTCTCCTGTAATGAGCTGAAAATGTACTTTTCTGGCTGGGTCAGTGCTGAAGTGATGTGCTGAAGAGAGCTGTGATGTACAGGCGGGTTGGACGAAGCTGAAAGCAGAGTGATTCCCTCATAAAACTGATCCAAACTGACATGCACTCAGCCTGTCCCTGAAGCTCGCCTCAGAACACCCCAAATACTACAGCTCCTGTCGCGGCTTCTCCTGAGAGATGGTGAACTTTTCATTAGAAGTGAAAACCCCTCGGGGTGCTGATATTTCTGATGCATTTACAGAGAATAGAGAGAGAAAGAGAGAGAGAGAGAAGAGGGAGATTGAGAGTTTGAGGTTTAACACACCTTTATTGTGACACGACAACAAAACATCACAAGGTGCAGAAAACCATCAAGTTCAACCCCCCCAAAATGCAAGGGAGAGAGAGAGATGGAGAGAGAGAGAGAGAGAGAGAGAGAGAGAGAGAGGGAGAGAGAAAGATGTTGTGTAAAGCCCAGCATGCTGTCTGGGTACAATAAAAATAGAAAGCAAGGAGAAAAAAAGACAAATCTACAATGAACTCAGATTCCGTGACTTGAAATATCTGGGTGTATTCTCACTTTGCACACTACAGGTTCAGACTAATATTTTTGGACAGCAGAAGCGTACATGTGAAAACTCTGAAGTGAACGGAGGAGAGAGCTCTGACTACAGCTAAGACCAAGAAAAGCCTGTTTTAACCGCGTTACAAATAAAACAATGTACGTGTCTGTCACTTGTCCTTGTTCTTCCCTGTGAAACCCATCATTGTCATGACATCAGGAATATGTTATTGTCCCTTAGGTTACACTGCTTTGCCAAATCCGAGCACATCTTATTTAGAATGTTGATGCAATGGTGTCCAGCAATATGAGTCATATTGTTTTGGTTTCTTGTGCCAGGCAATTCTGTCTATACACCAGTTGTAATATACCATTTATGTTTATGTTGGCACCAATCACATGCAAAACCGTTCTCAAAGCCTGGGAGGATCCAGTGCTGGAGTTGCGTGAAGCGCATACCTTTGGGTGTCCAAACAGAACCATCTTTTGTGTGTTTGAGTCTGGACAAAGGAGCTTTGTTTTCTGAAGAGGTGTTGATTACCATCCAGTAAGACAGGCAGACAGAGCGCCGTCACTAGCGAAATATAAAGATCTCTGAACTTGTCGCCTTCTTCAAAATAAGAAAATAAAAAGGAAGACTGCACCTTTGAGGTCTTTATAAGCGTGATCGCTGTGATCTCATCATCAAGAAGGGTCAAAAGGCCAGGGAGTCTCAACACAAAAACAGATGTTTCTGGAAAATGGTGAAACATGCTTATAATTGCAATGAAATAAAAAACTAGTAGTCTGTACTTTTTTCCTGTGTTCTTCTTAAATCCAAATACCTTAAGTATCTAGCAAATATAAAATATTTCACCCTACTGCTAACATACTTTTGGGGGGCACTGTATACAACCCCTAACCACCTTATATAACAACCAAAAGTTGGCTTCAGGTAGGCTAAGGGAAGATTGTGGAAGGTGCAGCACGGGTAACCTGGTTAACAACCTCCTACTATATTTTCCAATATAGTAAGTGTCGATAATGAAGACTATGTTCTAGGAACAGGATATTGACTGGGAAATGGGTGTGGGCTGGTGGGTGACAGTGGATGTTTTATGACTGTGTCCCTGTACCAGTTTTAAAATCACTCCGCTGTCAATTTCAATCAGGTTCAAGTCACTGATCTGCGAGCCCTTCTTCCCTCAATCTTTCCTCAATCTTTCCTCTTCCTTTCTGCTCTCTGTGGAAGGCATTGTGGGTAGAGCGCGGTGTATCCTGCTGAAGGAGCCTGGTTAGTGCAGAGCTGGAAGGAGCCCAGCCACACCATGATGGTGATTAATACAAGCTGGGTGGCCCTGAAGACTCCACAGGCTCAGAACAGTCTAACTTCTTAATGCACCGTTTGTCCACCTTCTGGGATTTCACATTTAACCACAGAGAACCACTCTGTCTGCATATTTCTTTAATTTATTCCCCCCTTTAAATGTTTTACATTGTCATGAAAGGGCCCTAATTTCCCTAAAACTCTTCATTTTGTTTACTGACATATTTTGGTTCTACACAGTACACCGCACCATTTCCATTCTTCTGACAATTATTACTGATGCAGAGAAGCATGAAATTAATTTGTCAAAATACATGTATGCTTTTGATTAAGGATGGCAAAAACACCAAATAAAACGGATGGCAGTAATTTGTTTGTTTAATATTTGTATTAAAACATTTATTTGTTTTGCATATTTTTGTTAGAACATATGAAATATCCAGCAGCAATTTTATCTAATGATCTCAACAATTTGTCATTGAGTTGCTTGGTGACAAAGTGCCTCCAGACATTAAATTAATATGTAGCGTAAAAACAAAACAACAAAAATAGATGAAAAGAGACCATTCACCTTTCTGTAGCCCTGGGGTATATACTTGCCGGCTTTTTCATGTAAATGAAAATATATATTACAGTCCAATGGGATGTTTCTATTTGATGATAATATTTTTTCTGACTCTATAGCCTGTCCAGTCACTTTGAGTTATTTTAGTTTAATTGTGTCAGGTTCTGTGTCTTATTCATTTTATCCCTGAGTCTGCGATTGGTTCCTCTGTCCCAAATTCTGGCAAATTGTGTATGTTTGAAGGGGGTGGGGGTGTACCTCTCAGTGGGCTATAGAATTATTGGCACCCTTGATAAAAATGAAGAAAAAAAGGCTGCAGTTAATAAACAACACAGAAAATAATCTATTAACCCAGAACTACTTCATATTTGGGCACAAACTTGATGTCAACTTGCATACAAAGATATCCACCAGCATTCAAATTCCAAAACTACACCTAAAGAAAATCAGGAAATCAGGGCACAGAATCTTGCAAGCATGAATGAGCTTTTTCTGCACTGGGGGATTTTACTGAAAGGGACAGAGATCACGATACTGCCTCTGGCCAATGTCTCTTGACAATGTGTACACTTTCTTTCCTTGCTCATGACCTTGGGGTGGAATCTCTGTGGACTGCAGTAATCAACCAACTCCGTACACTGGATCACAACGGGGCAGCGAGCTGAATGGGACCCCAGATCTTCGATTCTGGAAATACACCAGGTGTGGAAAGATCAAGAGCAACCAGCTAGCACGCAAACAAGCGAAGAACCTGAAAACGAATGATGGAAGAAGCAAATAGTCAAGCGAATGAACACAAAAACAACACGATAATGCATCCAGTATTTACTGCCAAACCATACAGCCACACGAAGATCACACAACAAGACCCCCACACGTGCTCTTTGACGCTTGAAAGGGAGATATGTGATTTGGGCCTGAGATCGGGAGTGAAGCTGATCCTCCCACACTGTGTCCCCAGGGTAGGGCAATAGATTCAGTTCAGTGGAGTGTTAACTCGGGGATGCCCAATCAAAATATTATGAGTGCGTTTCCTCCTTACGCTCATTGTTTATACTCCCTTCTGGCGGTCTAGCAATCACAAAGTCTAGTGAGTCTAGGTCACCCCATTATAAAGAAAAACAAAAAACGAAAGATTCTGTTCAGCAGCCCACTTTTTAAAGAGCCATCACGAAAAAAAAAACATCTTTTATTGCCCCTGTTTCAGCTCTAATATATGGAGTGCAGTGGTGCCGTATTTTGCTTAGACTGGGATACGAGGGAACTTTCCAAACCCCTCTTAGAATCAATTAAAGTCTAGGAAAGACAGGAAGACAAATACCCTCAGTATAAAGAAGGCAGAGGTCCTGGGCCCAGCTCTTTATAGGGTTGTTTAGACCAGAGATTGGATGTGCACAGGTCTTAGAAAATCCCATTAAAGGCCAGCAGTGCTGGCTACAAATCAGATGAGATAGTCATGAGAATGATGCAGAGTGCATACCTTGCTTCCCATCTCTATCTATCGGTTCTCTGCCCACAGACTCATCTTTGAAAGACCCCCCCCCCACACACACACACTATTTTTGAAGGAGGTTGTTCACCATCATGTGTTCTGGGGGGATTTGGGGTGGGGGGTCATGTTAATACTTGATGGCATCGTTCCCTTGTGCATCCGCTAGGACTTTCCACTGAACCTCTGAGCAAACCTGCTGTGGCATATCGACACAAAAGACAAGCTGACCTGCTGCCCACTGTCACATGTCAGCAGTCACTCTGCAGCAGGATAGCAGCTGAACCACAGAGTGACATGTAACGCTTTTTTCACAGTTTTTATGTTTTGTCTTTGTGACTTGAATAGATTATATAAAATGATAGACATGAATATATATGAATAAATAAAAGATTAATTATCCAATAATCCAATTAACCCCTTAAGTATTGCCCCTTTTCTTGACACACGTTGGAAAATGACATAAATTTAACAGAAGTGACAGAATTTAAATGGTAGCTATTCTTTTGACTATAGGCATAATCCCGGTCTTTTCTGAAAGGTCACCCTTTGGGGTTTGTTTTCCAAGAGTCAGAATTATACTTGTATTATATTATCTAAATAGTACTAAAACAAAGTTACAGAAGCTCAAAAACAGTGAAACTTTTCTCACTGAAAAGATTTTCTGTTTTTGACTGGATACAGATTATTGTAGCTGTGGCTGGTGCGCTTAGAAACAAAATGAAGCCATGTCCCCAGAGGCAGTGCCACTGGACAAATCCCCATTCAAATTTGAGGACAACATCACCAAAAATGAGCATTCTGCATTGTCTAGGCTATTTTTCTAGACATATATGACGCTCCAAAAGGACACATGGGAACTAAATGATATGGGTCTTATGAGGTGTAAAATATTAGAAACTCCAACAGCATCAGCTGGTAGACGTTTTAATGTTTTAAATTCATGTATTTAGGTCTAGTACTAGTAATAACTGAAGTGATGGGTCAGTAGCCCTACCTTTGAATTTAAAGTCATAAAAAACTGTGGTAGGCCTATTGATCAGAATAATATAAATGTCGTGCGTGGTCATCGTGAGACAGGATGGGAAGAGACAGCTCCTCATCCACTGCTAAAAACATTAAAAAATGTAGAAGCTGCAGTAAAACTGGGAATCAGGAGAGGCCGCCTGTTACTACAAGATAAACGGTAAACTACAAGAACAAAAATAACAATTGTACAATAAAATTAAATATTATACAGTACATCACACTGCAATGGCAGTAAAATGATGAAGAATCAGGAAAGAAGAAGCACTTTGAACTTTTTGTGCTTCTCTTTCTAGGGTAATATTATCTTGGGGATATTGCTATTGATTTTTTTTCTTTTTTTCTTTTAATCATCAGAATGGGAAATGTTTGCCTGGGGCTGAGGGGAGGGGGGGGGGGGGGGCGCGGGGGTGTAGGTCAGGGTTCCATAGTGCCCAGTCTTGCTCGTCCTTGGAAAGACACCAGCCTCCTTGGAAGGATGTTACCTTTCACTGACAGACCACTTGGTCCCATACTTTTACACTGAAGCCTAATGGATACCAAGCTGCTACCTGCCCACCCCAGGACGTCCTGGACCCCTGCTGAGTGTGTGTGTTTCTGGCCGTGGGGCGTATTGACCGAAAGCGCATCTGACAGAGTGTCACAGTAACTGGGCCAAAGTCCCACCCAAGATCGGGGGCTCTCTCCCAGAGAGCGGCTGTAGATAACAGCCAGGCTTTCAGTCTGTGTTATGTAGTTCTTATGGATTTATTATGCAGGTGGCCGTACAGATCCCGCTCAGTTGCAGCAGATGATACGGTTTTATAAAGAGGGCTCCAGATGTGTTTCACATGCTACATTGAAGCTGCATTCTGGGTAAATTTGGGCTCAGTGCGAATGTAAGGACCCCATTTCACATCTGTGTTTAACAGCCCTCAATATCAGCTATGAGGTCCTCTGAGGAATCTTTTTTTTTTTTTTTTCATGATTTTTCAGCTGTTAAACTTTTATTTCTTATAGACACAGCATGTTTGATGATCCTAGGAAGTGAAATAAGAGGGTATTTATGGATTCTCTGCATGCTGAAATGAAGCTGGCCTTTGCAATTTGAGACTGTCTACCATCAGCTGTAAAAACAACTTATAACAGGCCAGACTGAAGCCACTCTGACACAGAAAAAACAAAAGGGGTACAGTGACGAAAAGGAGTGACCTCATCTTCCCTCTCTGCTTGTCTCCGGATTCTGGAACTGAGAGGCTTGTGTGAGCACTTACTGTAGCAGCAGGGTGCACCCTTCACAGATTCTCTGCACTTCCTCCAAACTGTAGGCTAAAAAAGCAGCGAAAGTAATAATAAATTCCCTTGGGCGCCGTGGAAACAGGGACACTGACGCCCTATCGGCCCCCATTAGCCAGGCGAGGAACGCAGTTTGAACCAGCAGCTCTGCAGACCTCTAGCGTTTCTATCTGTTTGATACGATAAGTTTGTTTTCTGCCCCATTGAGTAATGGACCTGCATCGGAATCAATGCTGGCAGGAATGTGGAGAGAAGGGGGAGTTTGTGTGCACAGAGGCGGAAGTAATCTGCTCTGACAGTGCATGTGGTGTGGGACCAGTAGAGTGGGAGAGAGAGATGAGGGAGAGAGAGAGAGAGAGAGAGAGAGAGAGAGCTGGGTACAATGCAGATAAAAATAGACAAAAAAAATGAGGTGATTGACTCAGATTCAGTGACTTGAAATATCCAGGTGTAAATACTTTGCCTATTACAGGTTCAGATGTATGTTTTGGTCTGCAGGAGTGTACATGTAAAAAGTCTTCAGAGAAGAGAAAAAAAAAAATGCAATAACAAAAAAACAAACAGGCCCCACACTGTCCTACAGGAGAGGCAGTGCCTGTCAATACAAAATGAAATAAAAAGTGTATCGACTAGCTGTGATGTATTTATGTATTGCACTGTTAGAAAAACTAAGAAGCTCCATTTGTTTACATGGATAGTAACTTGTGGTTTGGTGCCAGTAAATCAATGTAGAGTCTTAGTCCTATTTTATTGACCCTGGTGTCATTGGTTTAGGCCAGTGCAATACTATCGGGCAGAGATTTTAGACAAAGCTGGGAGATCAAGTAACACACACACATACTCACACACACACTACTCCCAAGTGGCCCCTGAAACCAGGTCACTGTACTCAATATTGCTTGCTGAACTTTACTTACATTTGCCATTAGGGAAACTGGCATGCGCTGTATGAAGATGCATTGAATATTTAAATCCATTTCTACATGATGAGCCATTGTGTATGTTGGGGAAGTACAGCAGCAGTGTTTTAATGGCGGTGACAGCCTTTCAGCCTTAAATGAGCAAGCGCACCATGTTCCATTACCGAGTGGTGCTCTGGGGAAGTTCACCACGCCGATGGGACCACAAAGTCCCCCTGCTGGGGTGTATCACCGAAAACGTACTGTACCATCCATGTCCCTATGCGGGCCAGTGATTAAACCAAACATGTTAATGTGGACCATTAAAGTTGTAAACAGAGAGTCATGAGAAGGGGTGGGTAGTCAGTGGAAAGGGACCCCCCCCCCCCTTCAGCACCCTCGCCCCTCACACACACACAGACACACACAAGTCCAGTGCTGAGATGATAGAGAGCATTAAAGATGCAGGAGCACTCTGGCATATTTTAATTTCTGAAGACTGATAAAACCAGGGAAGAGGGGGTAAACTTGTGAGCCAACTCCTGGCAAGACTGTCGCATTTGTACTATATTCAGGACAATGTATATCTCCGCCATTAACACCAAACACAAACTCAAAATGACCCTTTACTTGCAAGAAAAGAGCCCAAGCTTTCTCTCAATATTTGTAAATTCTGTGAATGAAGGATTTCCCAATAATACGGAATTATTGAGTCAGACATTGGAAAAAACGTCCGAAGGTTACCGGGAAATTGTGTGTGGTAGTCCTATTAGAGAGAGAGAAAGAGAGTCAGCCTACATATTTACACAACGCACGGTTTACTTTCAAGCTGAAATGGAGATGTTTTTTTGGAAGAGATACATGTGATCGAAAGCTTTCTCAATGGGCTGACTGGAATTTGTCAAGCGCGTCCAGAACAGTCTTCAAAGTTTTCCGTGAGCTGTCCTCGGACGGCGGCTGTTTGGACAAGCTGCTGAGAGCCCATCTAGGGAGCTGGATCTGGGGCCCGGTACAGGATGGCCAGGCTACCAGTGGAGGTAGGGGGGGGTGAGTTCCTCTCCACATGGGAACAAACAGACTATTATTCCGTGATTATTTAAGCTCCTTCTGAACCTCTGGGCCTTTTGGGTGTTAAGTGACTAATTATTATGCCTGTTTTTCTTTTGACTGTTAGGGAGGAGCTTTCCAGCGGTTTTGGCCCACTCTCTGAACGCTTAAAAACGAAAGGGGGGGGGGGTAAAAGACATGGTAGCTGTTCAAATAAAAAATGTTATGACTGGACTGTGTAAGGCAAAGGCAGTCTTAAAGGCATGTGGCAGAGAAAGTGAGAGAGGCAGAGACATACGGGAGCGAGAGCAAAACAGAAAGAGACACACAAGAGTGAAAGCCAAGGAGAAAACAAGGGGACAGAGAGCAACAGAGAGAGATAGAGATAGATAGAGATCACAAAAAAGGGCCACTCGGAGCCAGAGGGCGAGTGCCCTGCTGTGACTCCTCTCTTTCTCTCTCTCTCTCTCTCTCTCTCTGTACTGGGGGTGATAGTTATTTTAGCCACCAGCTTGAAGCTGTGATGTTAATCTGTGTTTGTTTTCAGCTTGCGGGGTGAGCACTCGCACATCAGCTAGTGTGAAAAGGTACGATCGATGAGAGATAGATAAAAGCACTTTCAGGAGAGCGGGGCCCTGACGGGGGTATCTGGGCAATACAGCACTGTTGTGCCCCCCCCCCCCCCCCCCCTACCATCCCCCCATTCTCAAAGGACCACAGTAGCAATTGAATGTCCCAATCATGTGTCTTCTATGTACAAAAAAAACCCCTGTGCATCAATGGCGGCATTGTTGAGTTAGCTGATTAGCTATTAGCAGTGATTTTGCGCAGGAATGTCCAAGTAAAGTGGCTGCCTCGGTCAGACCAAGACAAGGGAACCTTTGGGAGACAACTGAGGGATGACCTCCCCAGCACCATGTGACCATTTATTATTATCCATCATATGACTTTGGTGTATGGCACCAGACTCTACGTTGATAATAGTTCTCTCGGGGTGGTCCCTATAACCTGGGAAATGTAGTTTTCTGCCTTGTCTGACATCAGCTGTATAGAAATAGGAGTAGAGCTGCGAGTGCTTGAGCACAGTACATATGATCCAGTTGCACTGCATATTCTATAGGTGAAAACGGCACAGTTACCTGTCAAAAGCAACACATTTCTCCATGACACAATTTGCTTTGATGTGATTGCACAAGTCCTTTATTTCAGAACATTTTAACAAGCAGTCAAAAGACATACAGATCAAATTGTACCTGTTTCCTTTCATTTTTACATCTAGAATAACTTGTGTGTTAGCATATTAAAATAAATTGAAGGTGTATTTAAAAAAAAGATTTAAACATTGACAAAACTTCATTTCTAAACAGAAAACATTAAACTCTCCAAAATTAGTCTCACCTGTATGGCACCATTTTCTTCATATCTAAAGTGTCAAACCTTTTTTTCAAAACATGACTTGGAAATGAGACAGTACTGAGGTTTTCCTGAATAAAAAAAACAATCCCTCGCTAGACCTAGATTTAGTTCCAAAGAAAATAATTCATTAAGTAGCAGTGCCTTTTGTTTTGTTTTTTAAATAGTGCTTTCAACAAAAGTAATAAAAATCACTTTTTAGACTATTTACATACCTGTACCATGAAAAGTCCATTTCATTGATTTTCAGTTTGCTTTTTACATATCATTTTGAGCTTTGACGTCATTGTTTCATCAATCTCACATATAAGAAACATCTCTACATAAAAAACACAAAAAAAACAACCAAAAAACCAAAACAAAGGCGAGTCTGGAGAACAAGACTGTTGATTTGTCATATTTTGTCATAATAGTAACAATAACAACTACATCAGCACTCGCCACCTTCATGATGAAATTATGACAGCTTAGAACTGCTTTTTCAGTATGCACAACACATTCAACAACGCAACTAGAAGAAACTACAGAATCTCATTAATGACAGGTCACTCTCTCTTGTTTTTTGGATCAGTGCGTTCACAGGTCTGAAAGTGAAGGGTACAAAGATCCCCTCCACAATGACCTGACAGCAGTGTGTTATCTGCGAGGCTTCAGTGGACCCCATTGAGAGAGTGAGAGCCAATGGGGTCGCTTTCAGAAAATAAAATAAATAAAAAAACTGGGAAACTGAAGTTTTGAAGAAAGTAAAAAAAAGAAGAAGAAACTGTTTCGGTGAATCAAACATTTTCCAGAATTGCCCTGCTATTTTTTATCACAGTCTTGGAACAGTTGTGCCACCTGAAGATACTTGATCATACATTACAATCTAATAAGTAAATGTGAATAACCAAAAGAAAATGTTCACAGTGCTTCCACCCTCTCTCTTGACCTTTTTTAATACTGAGCTTAATACTGACAGCAAGGGTGCTGTGATCCAATATTGTGAGGAATATTTCATGTGGTTCTGCAGTTGGTGAGGGAACTGACTCTAATGTTTACAGGAAAAAGCCATGAGGTACTAACGAATGAATAAATCCCAAGGCATTGGTTCAGTAAGATATACCCAGAATGCACCGAGGCAACTGCCCTTCCAAAACAGATTTATACACACTTATCAGAACCGCCTCCCACCGCCTTCACCGGACTCTCTTCATAGCATTTCCCTTGATTTAGACTTTATTTACTTCACATACAGCAAACAAAAAGTACAGAGACCTGATTTAAAGTCGTACTTACTCTGAACCAAAATGCACCACGCCACACATAAATCAGTTTCCTGTAACCCTGGAAATGCATCACAAATGCTGTTTTTAAAATAATTGGTGGTTTTTTGTCTTATGAAGGATACAAATCATCAAAAAAATCTATGCAATCTTTCAATGCAATTCAATTACATTTTCAGTATTATGACCCTTTGTGTGAAAAAAAAACACTGCGCTGATTCACTCTCGTGAAGCCGGCTGAGGAAATGCAAGACACCGTCCTTCTGTCAGCCCCAACAACTGCATCGACGTCAAAGAGAGAGTTTTTTGGATATATAGAGAGAAAGAGAGAAAGCCAACATCCGGAAAAAACCCCCCCGAAAATGATGGAAAGCTGTAGAGAGCCGTGGTCTTGGTGAGCGCCTGGTCTTACTGTGCAGTACACAGAATCACCCTGAAAATGTTCAAAACATATGCCTACCCTACGCCAAAACAGAAATGGCGGGAAAGAAACAGAGGAAAAAAACCCCCCAGTAAAACAGAGGGAGAAAGACCCCTATCGTAGTTTTTCCGCCATGCCGTCCTCAGAGGTAAAACCCAGAAGTCCGTGGGTCTGGAAGGGGAGCTGCCTCAGGGCAGGGTTGGGCGGCATCGGCTGGAATGATGGCAGCCCCGTTGGGCATGGTACAGTTACCAGAGTAGGCCGTGCTTCCGCCATTTACCATGCAGCCGTTCTCCATCTGAAAGAGACAGAGAGCACGCGTGTGTGAGGTTGATCTGGCCCAGTTTGTAAGGGAACAAATATAGTATTATCACGATTGATCTCAGATGATTAAAAACACACACGCACACACACGTGCATGGAGGAATAGTCAAAATTCTCTAACCATCTAATCACAAATTATAGGAAAAGACTCATGGCCGTCATCTTTGCCAGGGATGTTTGCATAAAGTATTAAATCAGGGTGGCAATAATTGTGAAACCTCTTTTTGGGGAAATACATTTTTTTTATTTAAGATTTGGTTGATTCCATCGAATCATTACTAAAGCACACTACTTTACACACGTTGGAAAAGAGTGTTCAAAGAAAGGGTAAAAACTAAAATAAAATATACAAAGATCAATTGATACTAAAGAATTACAAAAGAGTTACTTTTTACAAAATACTCGTACATGGGCGTGCAGATACACTCTTCATTCCCCTGCCATTGGACCATACGGCCACACTCTCTTCCCAGCTATCTGAAGTAGCTAGCAGTAGTTTTTAGGAGGAAAAGTTTTCCGACTATTCAGGCCTATGTGCACATGAATGGAGTATTCTCCATGACATTTTTACTGGCCTTCAGGATTTTCAGTCACATGTGCAGTGTACACACAACCACATACCAAACAAGGTCACATTGCTGTTGTGTGTACAATGACCACTACAAAGCCATACAGAAGGACTATCGACCTGACCATTCTTGTAGCTCTGCTCCACACCTTTACCCTGATCACTCACCAATCACCATCAACTAAAGCAGAGCTCATTGGCTACATGCTCTACGATTCCTTCCTAAAATGATCCAAGGGCCATTTTTGATAACTTTGCCTGGCTCTGTCATTTAAACCCAGGGTAGGGATCAAACTGAAAGGACTGAGTGGATATCCACATAGAACATCCAGCATCCAGCAACAGTCCCCCCACCCCCATCAGCGGGTCTGTTCTTCTGTATTAGGTAATGGCAGTGGCGAATTGTAGGTCAGAGAAGCTCACGCTCGGTTGCCCAGAGATGCTCCATTTTCTTTTTGGCTGGGTGCTGCTGCTGACCCTGAATGAAACCAAGGCAGAGGCCGAGCAGGAGGAAGAGATGGACCCCGATCTGTGGTGTTCCAGTCAAGTCACTAGGGCTGGGCCATGCCCCATTCTCCACTGCCCTTCTTCTCTCTCTCTCTCTTTCCCTCGCTCTCCCCCCTCCGTGCCTCACCCTTCCCCCTCTCCTCGTTTTCTCTCTCCCCCTGTCTCATTCTCTCTCTCCTGCTCGCTCTTTCTCTTTCCTCCCCCTCCCTTTCTCTCTCACTCACATTCTCTCCCTCTCGGTGTCTTTCTATCTTCCCCCCTCTATTCCCCTCTCTCCTCCGTCACCCTCTCCCCCTCTCTTACTTCCCTCTCCCCATCACTTTTTTGGTACGTTACTTAATTTAATTTAGTTTAATTTAATTTGCGTTCCCTCTCCTGCTGGCTGAGAAGATGGGGAATATGATGTGTTATCTGTTATGGACTGAATTTATTTTCCCAGTGCTTCTCTCTGTCTGTCTTTATATCTCTATTATTGAAATTCAAGTGAGCTAAACAAAGTAAAGTACTGCCAAAACATAAAGCACAAAATGAAAATGAAGCAGATAGTTAACAAAAATAAGGATGGCTTGTGAGACTTGTACACCACAGACTATATACAGTATTACTGCAATTATAAGTACAAAAGTACAAAAGAAACGCAAACAGAAAGACCGCATCATTAATGAAATGACTGTAGTGTGAACAGTCTTAAGACTAGATACTGAAAGCTTTCTTATGCTTGCACGAAGGAAGTGATTGAATACACCAGACTAATTAGAAACAACTGAGAAGCCAACTGTCCAATCACTTCTGGTCTGTTAAAATAGAGGGATGTAATTTCTACATGTATTACCCAATATGGATGTAAATGAAAGGTGACAGTCAAATCCATTGCGCTGGAGTACAGAGCCAAAAGAACAGAAATTTTACCACTGTCCAAATACTTGGTATACTTGGTATGTACACTGTATGTACACTATTCGGTATGCTGAGAATCTATCTTTCGTACAGTGTATCCTCAGAGAGAGCAAGCAGAATAATTTATCCTCTAAATAATCTCTGCCTTGTGACCCCTGACCCCTCTACGGGATCCTCCAGGAATGGAGACTCCTTTTTCCACGGAGCTGATTGGTCAAAGGCCGGTGATTCATGTTTCAATCTGACAGCCTGAACACAACCTGCCCCAGGCCCGGTTAACCGTGCAGCATAAATTACCATGGCGATCTACCTAGATTAAATGTGAGTCAGTTTTCTGATGGAATGCCTAGGGTTAAATCTTAAATTAGCGCACTAACCCTGGAATCTCTCTTTGTAGTACACCCCCTTCGCCTATTGTCGCTGTTGTGCAACATACAATGATACCATGTTTCAGATTCTTCAGTCGACGCACTGATGGAATTACTATTTCCTGGCAGTGTTACAGAACTAGAAATGTAACTGAAAGCATACATCTTATACCCAGGGCGTTTACAATGACTGATGTCATCCATCATCAGATTTCTGAGATATAATTCAATGTTGATATGTGTTCGGCCATAAGGTCACCAGAAAAGCTATTATCGCTCTTGGCTTAAAGGCGCAGATCTGCTATATCATCACAATCTCTCGAGCCCTCCCCTCCCCCCATCGGCCCGGCTCACATTCATCCCTGATTACTTGCGAGTCGCTCCTGCTCGTCTCTAAAGCCAGTCTAAGCCCAGATTTCGCTTGCTCACATGGGGGAGGGTGAGATGTTTCAGGTGTGAGTGGGGGGAGCTTGAGGTAACAGGGGTAAGCCCTTCTGCCAAATGTTGGGTTTGAAGATTGCAATCGTACATGATACAGACCAATCGCATACAGACCGATACTCTGACCTTTACTGAGCTTGGCTGGAGTATTGGAACCTATGAAATACTCTCAGAAAGTGTGAACCCCGCTTTCTGGTCCTCTTGGTTCTGGTCCTCAATTGCACCAGACAAGATCAATCGAGCACAGAAAAACAATTATGTAATTGATCTGTTATGATATAACTAAATGTACAATTGCCTTAATTATTGCTTCGGTGTCAATGAAAATGACATACAAAGAAGTTGCGGTTGGAAAAAAGTTATAAAGTGCTGTGAGAAACACTGCAGAAATATACCGTTGAGACACATAGCCCCAAACGTACGTCACTGTAATAGAAAACTCTAGATAGTCATTGAAACTAGCAACCCTCACCAATATGCCATAATATCGAGTAAATATGTTAACAATTGAAGTCAACTATATCCACTGCCACACATGCACACAACTTTGTTCACAGTAACATACACACACACACACACACACAAAGCAAACTGTGCAGTGTCTGTCAGGGTCCTTACCTTGTTATGGGAGGTGTCTGCTGGTAGCGTGGGAGGGAACAGTCCATAAGACTCCAGAGAAGGCAGCTGCTGGGACAGTCCAAGGCCCAAAATGTGTTCCAGGGTGGAGTCCTGGCTGGGGTACTGAGAGAAGCAGGGGGGCACGGCCTCGCCCGGGCGGGGCTGCTGCTGTGGTTTCTGGAGGACCCCCTGATAGGAGGACGTATTGGCGGCCACGGCCTGGTACGCCCCCACGTCGCTCAGGACACCATTCGCCATGAACTCCCCGCCAGGGATCTCACTCGCGCTGTAATCCATGAGCAACGTGCCTGAAGTGTCGCCTCCAGCCACGGCCCGCCTGTTGGGGAAGCATGGCCCGTCCGCCCGGCTCAGCAGCGACCCCTGGTGGCCCGAGCCGTAGCCCTGCCACTGCTGCTGTTCTACGGGCTGCTGGCCGAGCGGAGGGTAGACCCCGTTCAGAGGGGCTCCCTCGTCTGCCCCGTTCTGCTTAAAATGGCACTGAGAGCGGAACTGCAGGAGGAGCTGGTTCTGCTGCCACTGATTCTGGGGCTGGCGCAGGCCTGGGTCCAGGGCCTCGCTGCCGGACAGCGCCTCCTGCTGGTGGCAGCGGGAGCAGCTGCTGCCCAAGGCTTCTTGGATCCCGGGGCCCGTGTGGACCTGCTGGGGAGCCCAGCTCCGGACGGGCTGCTCCCAGCCCCGAAGTCCGTTTTCAGAGGGCTGTGCCCTGGAGTCAGCATGCCGGGCTAGCGAGGGGCCGCTCGCACGTGGCCCCTGCGACTCAGCCCTCGGCCTCCAGGAGTCCCCCCTCCCGGGGGCCGGCTGCCTGTCTACATGCTGCTGCATCTGCTGGGACAGCTGCAGGATGGGGGGCTGTCTCTGCGGCTTAAAGGCCGGGTAAGATGCGGGCGTGGCCTGAGACGACGGGCCGGGGGTGGGCGTGGTCTCCACCAAGGGGGCGGCAGGCAGTGGGCGAGGCGGCCGAACATCGCTGACCTCCTCCACCCTGCCCTCCAGGGAGTCGTGGACGTAGGAGAGGATCTCGCTGTTGGTCAGCAGGTCGTTGAGCGAGGGGATATAGTCGGGCTCCACCTCCACGCGGATCATCCTCTCGTCCAGCAGAAGCAGCTCCAGGTCCTCGGCGTTGAGGCCCAGGTTCTCCAGGGCGCTGAACAGCTCGCTGTTGGAGCAGCTCTCCGCCTCGTCGCCCAGCGAGAGAGAGTCCAGCGTGGCCAGGAGCGGGTCGAAGCTCGAGCCCTCCGCACAGCCGCCCGATCCGCCGTCGGGCGGGTTCCAGCTCTCGCCCGCCCCCGAGGGACCGGGGAACGAGTCGCGGTCGCCTCCCTCCCCTCCAAACAGGCTGCTGTGGAAGGAGAGCTTGGGCTGGGCGGCCGGCTGGTACACGTATAATGACTCGTCTTGACTCATCATCGCTCCCAGCAGAGAGCAGGGGTCGGGGTCGTCCTTGGATGCTTTGCCCTTTTTGGACTTGCCGCCCTTTCCCTTGCCCGCCAGGTTGTCGGGGAAACCAGGGCCGGGGTAGCTGGTCTGGTAGAGCAGGGCCTCACCGGTGGCGAAGGTGAATGGCAGGTGCAGCGAACGTTTCCTCAGGTGCTCTCCTCCCTCTTCCTCCCTATGAGGATAAAACCAGTGGAAAGCCGTTACTCATTACCATAAATCGTATTTATTTTGGATTCTCAAATGTTTTTGCATTGGCTAGCACATAGCCTAGTGGCTAAAGTATTAGACTGGGACCTGGAAGGTTGGTGGTTCAAGCCCCAGTCGAGACACAATAAGGTAGCTGTTGGGCCCTTGAGCTAGGCCCTTGAGCCCACATTGCTCCAGGGGGGATTAGCCCCTGCTTAGTCTAATCAACTGTAGGTCACTTGGGATAAAAGCGTCACCTAAATAACTGTAATGTAATATGAATAAGCTTGCCTAGTGTATTGGAACAAATGAAATTATCACAAAAGTGTAAACAACCCCCATCTACTCCTCCTTGCAGGCTCAAAGACACAAGGCAAGATCAACTGAGCATTAGAAAAATACTTGAATCCAAAACAAGTCTTTACCTGCACAAAACATATCTGAATCCTGACCACTTGAGTTTTTCTTTTTGCAATAAAAAAAAAAAAGATCACAAGCAAAGTAGATTGTGCCAAATGTGAAGTCAGGGAGCTGGCAGGTTTTACAATGCAGTTTCAGTATGCATATACTGTACAATCAAAGATTCAATAATATTGTCCATAATAAATAATACGTTTTTATTGGCTGTTTTGGGGAATTATGTCATTGCACTTACACAAGCGGCCTCTGGGTGGCGATGATATAATCGGGTTTGCCATTCTTGTAGACTAGCCTGGCGTTGGCCTGGACCCATTTCCAGCGGTTGTCCTTGGTGAGGAGTCTGAACACGGTCAGACCGCTCTCTCCAGTCTTGATCACTGTTACAAGTGAAAAAAAGAATAATTGAAATGACAAGTACACTAATTCAGATTTAATAAAAGGTACATTAATTTATAAAATAAGGCCATTTCATGTATTTCCATTCCTTTAAAAATTGAAGGGAATTGTATAATAGAAAAATAAAATTGAGCTAAAATGAGAAGAGGTAAATATATGAATGAAAATTCAGCAGATGAATTTGCTAACCATGCAAAACAAAAAGAGTGGTCAATAAAACTAAGCTGATCTCTGAATATTGGGTTGGTCCAACCATTCGCCCAACACTGTTTTAAATCACAGAAAAACTCCCTCGGCCTGAACTGAAATACCCCCCTCTCCCCTATCAGACTCCAGCCCTGCAGAAAGAAGTGAATCCAATACAGGAAGTGATCCTTTGACCTCTTTCCCCCTGCCCTACTCTGGCCTTCGCTGTTCTCCCCACCCCCACAGTTCACACCTAACTCACCCCTCCATCAGGGGCAGGTTCGTCGTACAGGCAGAGCCTACACAGGTAATGAAGAGCCATTGTTTTCAGAAGCGCCCTTTGCCAGTAATGAGATTAGCAGACAGGCTTTGGCCAAAGCTAAAATCACATAGAATCCCCAGAGGCTATTTAATGACATGTAAAAACACTCCAACCAAACCAAAGGGGACTGCTGGATGACTCATCCTGTTCCACTAAGACACTGTTCAGTATCTGGTTCAGTCTGGTATCAAATCTGGATCTGTGGACGACCGGCCCACGTGGGGAAGTGCAGGGTTCAACCGGGTTTAACTGTGATGTCAGCGCCTCATCGCTCACCAGCGACCCCTGCTGCTCAATTGGGTGCAAGTTCAATGAGAAATGCCATTAAAGGCCCGATCAGGAATTTGCACAGAACGTTCAATTGCTTTTCCATTGAAATGATGTGTACCTTGGTGGATCACGGTACTCTGGGTATTTAACATCTTGCACTGGCGTATATTTAACCTGTGCAACAACTTAGCTTAGCCCACTAATCCTTTGTTACTGTTGCAGGTTGCATATGGCAACTGCGGTAATAGCAAGTACGTCTGACGTAGTCCGGCACGGTTTATTAGCCAAACATTAGCCAAATATTCTTTCAATATCTTGTGAGTGGTGAATGTGTTTCCATGGTGACAAGCTGAAGAAGAATGAAATGCGGAAGATGAACAAGGAAGTACCATAGTGTCTGTCCGACACTTATTTAAAATACTAATTTTTCCTTTGCATGTGCATTTTATGAGAATCTTAAGTGTTGCTTTTATTAGGAGAATAATTATACTATACTATACAGCTTGTGCCCGCTGTTGCCTCAGAGTTCCATGCTGACATCCCCTCAGAAATCTGACTTATGAAACATCAACGAGTAAGCAAAAGCCAAACACCCCAGACCACCACCCCTCAATGTCACAGAAGGCTCTTCCCAATGTAGTTCATTTGCGGAGAAGAACTTGTATCAGGAGAATAATGGCAAGAGCATCAACCGTGAAGAGGAATTGGCACCCTCAAATAAAAAGCCCAACTCTTAAACCCACTCCAGCATCAGCTTCCTGTCTCTGCAGCCCTGCTTCCTGCAGTGCATAACATCCAGATGAGTCCGATAGGTCAGTGGCTCCGGAGCGTAAGTGCGCTTTAATATCATTGTGTCATTTTCAGCTTTCGACCCGTCCTGGATCAGAATTAAAACCCCCGGCGGTGGATTTGCAGCCCCAGTTCACAAATCCATCCTCTGCTCTCCGAGGCTTTGCTCAATCTCTTCTATAATCTGCGGGATTATGGGTAAACATCCGGGCCCGTACGACATGGTATGACACAATGGCGACCGGCCACCACGCTCTCCGCCCCGGCCGCCCACCCTGGTGCTGGCCCACTTTCTCTCAGTGAGCTAGAACCGTGACGCTCTGCTCGGTGGGCCGGGCGTAGCGAGTTACCCATGAGCCCCTGCGCCTGGAGGGGTGGATCACCATGTGGCAGCGCTTTAAGAACACTGTGCTTATCTCCGTGGGGTTGTTGAGTTTACGGACCTAAGTGGGACAGACTTCTGAGGTTTACAGACATCCACCCTCTTTAAAGAGCTGGCTCTGGCTTCGTTCAGATGAACGAGCGACCAGAGAGCCAGGAAGGAAGGAATGATTTCAGATTTTTCAGCCAAGTTATTTTTCCTAAATGTGACTTTAAGCAAGGGGCTGCAATTCATTTGCTTGCAGCATATGCCATTTCTGAAACCCAATGCCTGTGATCATTAAACAATGTGGGTTTTTTTTTTTTTTGGGGGGGGGGGGGGGCGGGGGTTGTAGTGTTAGCTCTGTCAGATAATTAATAAAAAAATTTGAAAAATCTGCCAGTCTGCAGGAGAAATACAGCACCGTTGTCCCACGAGGAAGCCAATCACCTCACACTTAGTTTATGGAAGTGGAAAAAACTGTCTTCGGCATTGTTCAAGAACATCTCGTAAATGCTTGACTGGCTTCAGATCTAGTGACTGAGAAAGCGACGACACATGGGTAACGTCAGCGTGCCACTCCTAAAACCACTGGACACCTACTCATGCTGTGTGGATGGGGACATTGTCCAAGTGAAAGCCATGCCAGTGCTATGCACACCACAACATTACAAAACCACCAGAACTATTCATTGTTGGAACACTGTCGCATTCCCATATTGTAATGAAATACAGCTCAAAGCGGAGGTCTTGTATGAAAGGAGGGGGAACGAGTCTTACTCCGGACGTGGTTTTCGGCACAGTGCAGCATGTCAGCCGCATGGATGAATTGGTACCCGGAACCTCGAACCCTTAGCTCTGCCTCCGTGTAGCCAAGGACAATTTTGCCCCTAAAAGAAGACAAAACATGGGTAACATTGGAATACAAGGCCTAATGATTTCTACTGCAATTATTTTTACATTTCTTAGGTGTTACTTTCAAGGTACTTACAGACACTGAAACTACTGCTGATAATACTAATACTAATATAACAACTAATACCAATACAACTACTACTAATAAAACAACTACTACTTCTACTACTATGACTACTACTACTACTACTAATAATAATAATAATACTAATAGGCAGAAAGTGGTTGTACTTTGCATCACAAGCCATGGGAGTGAAGTCCAGCTTGTGCTTGGTTCTGAAGATCATGTTCTTGGTCCGGATTTCCAGAATAGATGGGGGCTGTAAGGGGGTGGCGATGCAGAACAGTGCCAGCTGGGGGGGTGCCTGGGCCCCGTCATCCAGGTGCCTGTTCTGCCCATGCAAGAACTTCAGCCTGCCCTGCATGTTCAAGGCCTGGGGGGAGGAGGGGGACACACGGGTCAGAGGGGGAATTCACAGATTCAGGATGTTCATTCAGGATGTGACGATGCTGACTGGCCGACTTGTCCTGTCGTCGTGTCACTCAGGCTCGTCGCTAAGGCCATGAGGAAATGGGAAAAGCCCCTCCTCTAGGTGCGTGAGCTAAGAGCCAGCAAAGGTCCTCAGCTCACGCCGGAGGACTTAAGGCCTTTTTCTCTTAAGAAGGGATAAAAATACTCTCTTTGTCTATCTTACAGCTAAGCCCCAAACACTGATGACACTCAAAATAGAAAAACATATGCATTTATCCAAATTGTGCTAATTGGTCAGTCGTGAAGCAGCACCAGTATATTTTATGTGGCTTCAAGTGATTTACTATATATGGTTTGTAGTAATAGGTCATTTATTTCGGTATGGTTTTAACTATTTTGTTGTTTTTTACTGTGTTGAAATACTGAGCCTGATGACTAGACTTGACATCCATCCAATAAAATACAACTTCAAATATCACATTTAAATGGACCTTTCCTAGCAGTATTGAGCTGCCAAAGCATGAATAGGAATTGATCCAAACAAAAACATAACAATTCCATTCTTTCCGACAGCGTGAAAACTGAAAACATCTCTCTTTCAAGAAACTGCATGAACTTGTGGGAAGAAAGAATCCGCACTGCCAAACTCCCCTTGTTTGGGTTTGCATGGCGGGTCTCAGGGCCTCTCTGCTCCCTCACTTAAGGAAAACGATCCTACAGGGCTTAGCGCTCAGTGATGATGTCAAGAATCAAGGCTCAAAATGGCCGGAGGATTATGAAAACAAAGCTATTGAAATTAGACCAAGGGACCCCAGGCTTAGAACTCACGCAAATTACCTCCTCAGAGCTGAGACAGCCCTCTTAAATGCATACTCCCTCATGCTCCCATTGGCTCTCCCAGGCTATCTGCCCACCTGGAGAGTGTGTGGCAAAGTTCCTATATTTTCGCCTTATGGTAGAATGTTGTATTATGTCTCTATCTGTTACTCTCTCTGTATAACCCCTGTCTTGTCTGACAAAAAGTGGGGAAGATATATAAAGAGGGTGGTCTGTCAACTAATTTTACTGGTCTTTTGCGAAAAGATACCTGTCCACTTTTTACCCAGTACTTCTTGTGCATCTCTTAGCACTCAAAATAAATCTTCAATGAATGCCAATACTCTCTGCATGTATGGTTTTAATTGCAATATATTATGCAATACAAAAGACAATGAAGTGTTCATTTCAATGAACAGTTTTAGTCTTCAAAATAAGTCAGTAAGCCAAAGGTGTGTTGATATCATCAGTATGTGAAGCTAAACAAAAAAAACCATTTTGAACAAACCTTCCATTGTGACATATAAATCATAAATCACAAAACACTGGATCTTCATAAATGAGAAAAATATATGTTTGTTACGTAAGGATTTGGGGGCATGTGTCATCACGGATGAAAGAAAGGTGAAGGATTCTACATCGTTCCACTTGACGTTTGCTTTTCCAAGTTTCCTGCCAGACTTGTGATGAAGAAATGGCTGATGGGAAGTGACCCATAACTACCCACAGGAGACACCCCCGCTGACCGCGAGAGACATTTTACACTTTCTTGGTGCTTACCAGTTCTGACTAACACTGGCAGTCTTAGTGCTGCTTTTCTGCAGAACACTGTTGAAATGATCTACAGTGTGCTAATGCCTTTCTCTGAATGTGCGCTATTGTGTTACTACTAAATGATAGTATATATTACTGTATAAATGCACACTAAACTACGTGAGCTCCTATTAGTTAGGTATAATGAAATTAGTACCTAAACAATGAATCCGCTACTCCGACCAAATTGTCTTTTCTCTGCTTTTTAAAGAAAGAGCTATTGAACGAGCTCACTGACAAGCAGACAGTGAATGTTTTATCTCTTGTCATGTAAGACCCATCCAACCTTATCCGTGTTAAAGACCTGAATCTTCTGCTATTTTTGTCCTTAAGGGCACATAGTAATGATGAGCACGAGCATCTCTTTTCTGACTAAGCAAATTCCTATCACCTCCCTCTGAAGATTAAAGGCCCTTTTCTTCACGACCCTGCTGCTCTCTTAAGAGGGATTATTTGTGTGTGCATGTAGCATGACTCCCAGGTTAGCCAGCGCTAATAGGCTCCAGTGCTGAGAGAATACACTCAGTGGGCCTGAGAATGACAGGTCTTTAGGGAGACCCTTATGTTTGAGCTAGAGGTCAGTGCTCCCTGCTCCTTTTGTTCTGCTTCTTAGCACAGTCATGGGACATGAAAACAGTGGCAAAGGTATTTAGAGCAGTCTAATAGCCATGAGGTCTGCAGCACAGTGGCCCTGTAAACACACACTGCAAGGCACTCTTGCAAATGTACACCCACTTTAAATTAACACACAGACAGACACACACAAACATTGTAGCTTTCATCCTGCAGCACACTTGCATACATCTGTTATGAATCCTGTAAAAACTGCCATAGTTACAGAGTATGTATGTATGGATGTATATATACACTTACAGTGTAAGCATATGACACTGAATAGTGTTTTCCTATTTGTTTTTTACAATCTCTTATTTTTGCTGTACATAAAAAAATTAAACAAACAGGAACCGGATAGAACAGATCATACCAAAAATCCAGAAGAGTTGTCAAGGAGACAGCGGAACCGACACATGAAGCTCCTCTCCAGGAAGGACGAGTTCTCTGGTGGCAACTGGTTGGGGTCATAGGTCACAAGAGATGAGTTTGCGACAGGTTCTCCATCTGAGGAAGAGAGGATACCCAAACATTATTCTCATGCCACTCCCAAAACAACATCCACACCAAACACTGTCTTTGGTAGCGTGCAGTACCTCCTTCTCCAAAGAGAAACATTTTCATAATGTGTAATGTGTATGTGTTCATAATCTCATAACAGCATCACACAGGAACGTGTGCCTAGACAGACCCGTGGGGAGTTTCTGTGGTGGTGTTGGATTTAATGCCTGCTGATAGTGTCTGGTTCCCTCTCAAATCCACATCCACCCCAACCCACTCAGCCCAGTACTGCTGTTCCATCAGCACACTCCCCTACCTACACCCAAGCCAACCCACTCAGCACCCAGCGCAGCAGTGTCCACGTTGCACTTTGACTCTCTGATTAAGCTGGACCTGCGCGTGCGGTAACATTTAGCCAGGAGCTCCTTCGAAAGGTCACAGCAGCTTTTAACAACGCCCCTGTCTGTCCATTTTTTCAGTTTGTGAATGTTTCAACATTTTTGCAGTTCCCTCTCTCTCTCTCTCTCTCTCTCTCTCTATATATATATATATATATATATATATATATATATATATGTATATATATATATATATATATGCACATACACATACACACAAACACACATTTGGAAACAGAGAACATCATTGAAAAGGTTACGAAAATGTTAATTGGTTAGCTGGGCTGTATGTAAACACGGTAATTGTATAAGTCACCTTGTACATGTCCTTGGACTTTTCCATCCAACACACAGCACTTCATTAACATAGACACTGAAGGCAGAGACCTGGCTGCACTGGGCAGGTAAACTCACCTGCTGGGGACTCGTCCGGCTCTGGTGCAGAAGCAGGGGGGTTCAGAGCCCAGTGCAAATTCTTCCGAAACTCCTGCTGATCCTCAGTGTGGATCAGCTCAAACACACTCTGGTGCATCACGTCCGTCTGAGGGAAGGAAAGCAGGCGGAGGCCATGAGATCACGACCAACTCTCAACAAACAATAATCGCTCAGACAACCAATCACCTCAGGAACCTCTACAC